>NC_041342.1:18310713-18610713 GCF_004354835.1 Perca flavescens
GTTTAAAATGTACCTCAGGGGTCTTGAGTTCACAACTTTTCTGTTTCGAAAAAGTTTGCTCTTTTCAGTCCTGCTTTACATACTGGGGACATGAGGAGATAGCAGTTAAGGCAACACCATTTCCCAGTTTTGGTGCAGTTTTGACACACAACACGTTCAATATTAATGAACTGTGAAACTGAACTGACCTGCATGTGCAAAAGATGTCACACGCAGCATGCTAATGGAGGTAAACTCTGAATAAACAAGCAAAGAGCCTCTGTGCAGCAGCTGGGGTAGGGTCGCGTCAAGCATGTTGTCTTCACCTACGTCCGTAGTGGGCCTTTATAGGCCGCGGCTAATTGACTGCCGTTCACTTTCTGCTGCTACCAAGGTTACATGATTGCTGGATATACCAACCGAACACTTTTTGCTGGAGTCAATGAGCACAAGTGGGTAGCCTACAGGAACAGCGCAACTCTTGTGTAAGTTTGCCATACTAACTTTAACCACTGATAACTTGTTGCGTAAATACCGCCTTAAACAAGCGAATAATAATAATTAAAAAAAAAAAAAAGAATCGCTCACTCCTCCCGGTGAAAGGGTTGAGGACGTTATCAGTTGGGTGTATGACAGTCTCACTTTGCCAGACCTTCCTCCACAGCGAGGAGGGTCTGGCTAGACACAACATTCTGGGATGGGAAAAAAAACGTGCTCTGGTTTATTGCCATTTTTGAAAAAAAAAAAACAATCACAATCCTCATGGGTCGGTGCTAAGCTCCGCACGGAGCCGCTGCAAAATAGCCTCGGGAAGGAACTTGTTTTGGTGGAACGTATACGTTCAAAAGTTGTTTTAGTTGTTCGAGAGAAAACTCAGATTGGACAGATAGTCTAGCTAGCTGTTTCAATTTGCGGAGATCTGAGGAGTAGTTAACCACAGTCCTGTTCAATCAATCAATCAAAATGTATTTATATAGCACTTTACAGCAACCAGCAAGTATCCAAAGTGCTTAACATCAGAAACCAAGAGTAAAAACACACATCATATAACATAGAAAAAAAAGAAGTAAAATCAGAAAAGGTTACAAAGAAACTGAAAAATGAAATTGTCACTGTAGCAGCTCCACTGCTGTAGACCTCTGTTCACAGACAACCACAAACACACAGGGAGGAATACTTGCCACAGCTCTTCATTTGATGATTGCATCAGCAATGAATTGTCCCACAATCCGTCTGGAGCTCCCTCACTCCCACTTGGCCCGAGGCTCTCGGTCGCGGGGGCAAAACTTGCGCTGTCCAGCCCACCACACGGTGTCCACATCTCCTCTCTCTCAGTTGGCCATCAAGAGCTTGCTCTGGCTCACTACTGCTTTAAAGGGAGAGCATGATTAGACAACTCGCTGCAGCTGTAACAATCAGTCCCTCCCTGCCTGCTCACCTGAGCCACCACCACCTCCCCACACTCCATCCACAGTCACACCACTGCTACGTATTAAAAGCCATACTAAACAGATGAGTTTTAAGTTTGGACCTAAAAAGAGCTACATCTGTAATAGAGCGAATATCAGGGGGTAACTTGTTCCACAGTCTCGGGGAAGCAAATCCAAAAGCATGATCACCTCACCGTTTATATCTAGACCTTAGCACTTCTAAAACTCATTGGTTTGAAGAACGCAATGACCGGTTGTGCTCCCGCAAAGTTAAAATTTCAGACAGATACTCCGGAGCCAGACCATTTAAGGCCTTGAAAACAAACTATAAAATCTTAAAATCTATTCTAAAATACACAGGGAGCCAATGTAGGGTGTAGAGAACAGGAGTGATATGTGCATGTCTAGATGTGTTTGTTAAAAAGCAAGCAGCCGCATTTTGCACAAGTTGAAGACATGAGATGGAGGTCTGATTCAGACCAACAACTGATAAATCCACCGGAGTATAAAATTCCAACACAAAGAAAGCGGAAGGAAACGGACATTGGCGAAAAGACATGCATCTAGCGGAATTTCCTGTGGCACCGGATCAATCCCGGAAGTGGAACGTCGTGTATATACACTAGGTGTATGATGACGTGCAGACCAACATCGCCAACCCGAAGTGGCTATGTGAGCGCGTCATACTATGCCCGACTCTGAAGTTGACAAAGTGAACGAGTACATGGCAAAGATGTTTTGAGGAGAGGAGCATGTTTGCAACAGCGTGGACACAGCAGAGTCTGAGGGTCACCATGTGTACCCACCTGAATTACTACATACCCTCTGCCCGTCTGGTATGCCTCCCCATCGCATTACTCTAAAGGTGGGAACAGCGGACACTGCAATGGGTCAAGGTATCTTATCGATCAGATCCTGCCCCATCTCTTGATTGCAACATCTGTGGTTTGTGTCTACGCTGGATGCACACTCCCCATTCCACGCATCACCCTGAGCCCATCTGACCACATCATAACAGCATATCTGAACTTCTGGGTCAATTCAGACAAATGTATACCTATTTTTAGACGAATGGTTGATCTTAACTTTTTGCTTGTATTCTGACGTGTCCCAGATTGACTCTGCTTTAGCCTTGAAATTTCTTGAGCCTAGTAACAATCGCATTTTCAAGTATTTGTATAATCTCAGGAGACATGAATTTGATAGATGTTTTTGTCCTTGAAGCCAGCACTGTTTTCCCCACAAGGAAAGACTCCTCTGAATTAATGGATTCATTAAGAAAACAATACATATTAATAGCTTTACAGGAACTGAGAATACAAATCAAATCGTGTATGAATGTTCCCTTCAATACGACATTTCACACTTCCTTCTGTTTTACATTTTCTTGGACAAAACTTACAAAATAGGTGACCCTCAATTTTCTTCTTGTTCTTTTTTTCCACTGTATCCTCTTTATCTTCTGTTCTAGCCACCTCCACCAGACATGTTTATTTATAACAACGCCTCTTGTGCAAACAAGCTATTGGCGAGTTGAACACTGAGTAGAGAGAAGCAGGAGACATCAGGCACAGCAAAACCTTAAAAAGGCTTTGTTTGTGGTAGCTCTTTAGATCCCACCCAACCACTGGAAGGCTTGGGTAATAAAGGACTGCCCAGCGCAGGCCTCTGGGGATGGGCTGTTGCCTGAGTGACTCATCCTCCGAGGCTGATCTCTTCCTGGTTCTTTCCATTAATAACCATCTGAGCCCATCTGAACTCTAGTTTTTAACAGCTTCACACCCTCTACTTGGCCCAGAAAATAAAAGCATCCATCTTAAATGCTGTAGCCCAAAGGCATGCGAAGGAAGCCTCCCTCTCTTTAAAGTTTTATGCTAATTTCAAGACCGTTTAGTGTATATTTACCATGTGTTCCAAGCTGCGGAACTTGTTTCTCACTTTTAGCTCAAGTTATGAAAATAGACAGCTGTATAGCAAAAGTATTTTTGTCATTAAAAACCATAAAGTGCTCAGGAAGATGACTTGCATTTAGGGTAGACGTACAGTATGTAAAATGTGCATACAATAGCAAATTCCACTGCAAACTGATGCGTAGTATTTGATGCACGTACTGTGCAGTGCATAAGATGCACATGTCATAAATATACATTCAACATTTATGCACATAATTGAAAAGGGCTACAGGAGTGTAACAACTTTATACCTGTCCAAAATATGATTCGCAGAATAAAATATGACGAAATCACACAAAAACATTCTGTTCTGGAACAACCAGCAGAGTGAAACCCACTTGTTTACATGGTAAAGTGTAAACAAAAACCCTTGTTAAAGGTGCAATGAAATGGCTGTTTTTCTGTATATTGTTTTGCTGCCAATGTGAAACTGGAGGGAGAGCAGGAAAGGAGGATTCCCACATTCGGTGATGATGCTCATGGTGTCTATTTATGTCTCTGTGTGGGCAAATTCGTTGTTTCCTTGTGTGGGCAAATTTGTTGATGCTTTGATGAAATATTACCAGTGTTACAGTTTTCAATCCCATCGGACCCACTAATATAATCTCTAGATGTTTAATTATACTGAATGTAGGAAGTGCACAAAGAGCTTTTGGGAGGTATGGTATTTTCAAAAAACTTGCTCAAAGTTGTCAGCACATTTAGAGTGCCATGACTATTCTCTTCAAAGAAAAATCTATACTTTGTAATTATTATTATGGTTTTCGGCGCCTTGGTTTTCAACTTTGTCTTCATGGCTAATACCCCGTTTACACGTACATGGTTATTTTGAAAAAGTGAGTAATTTCCCTTCGTTTGTGCCCTTCGTTTACACGCAAATGGAGAATTTGCCTCTGAAAACGATTCTTTCTAAAAACTCCGGCCAGAGTGGAGATTTTGGAAAACTTTGTTTGCACGTTTGCATGTAAACTGAGACAAACGGAGGTTTAGGCAGCCGAGGAAGTGAATGAAAAGAAGAGAGAGGAAGTGATTAGTTGCTGTTGTTGGCTATTTTCTGGATTCTGATTGGCTAACGTGACCTTGAGCTCTTCTACACTGCCACCTTCAGGTTTGACATGCTCTTGACGGCATATATACATGGGTACGTGTAAACGAAAAATTTTCTGAAAACAGCTGTGCACGATGTTATTTTTGAAAACTGAGAGGTTGAAATGTCCGTTTATGAAAATAGCCGGCCACTTGTAAACGTAGCATAACGTGTTAACTTGTCTTAAATGGTTTCACATTATTTTGTAACAATGGTACATTTAGAACATTGCACAGTTAGTGAGAACAAAGGAAAACATTGATATATTAAGCAATGAAACATTGATAATCATGTTAGCATTCAACAAATACAACTTACTTAGCCATGGGTGCACTAACAAACCTCATTGTCTGAGCCAAGAGGAACAACGAGAAGTGTTATAAAGGTGGGCCAGGAAGTTTGTCTCTCCCTAGTATTGCTTTTATATGTTGCTAGATTAGAAAGATGATGAAAATTTAAGTTATGAAAATGTACATGAAATTTACACAATGCTTGCTATCGTTTAGACAAAATACAAAAAAAGGTGTGTATACTGTTTTGTCTTTTTTTTTCTCCTGGTAGTGCGTCTTCACAATAATGCTGATAGGAGGCAACATAGGCAAGATTCATGCCTTAAAGGTCCCATGACATGGTGCTCTTTGGATGCTTTTATAAAGACTTTAGTGGTCCCCTAATACTGGATCTGCAGTCTCTTTCCCAAAATTCATAACTCATATGGAGCAAGATTCCAGATCGGCCCATCTGAGCTTTCATTTTCTCAAAGGCAGAGCAGGATACCCAGGGCTCGGTTTACACCTATCACCATTTCTAGCCACTGGGGGACCATAGGCAGGCTGGGGGAAAGCATATTAATATTAAAAAAACCTCAAAGTGAAATGTTCATGCCATGGGACCTTTAAACATTATACAAGGCTTAAACTGAAATGGTACATCATTATACATACAACACTTAGTAACTGTCAACAAAGAAGAATAGAGATATGGAAACATGAAAGATAAACACTACTATTTAGCAGCCACACCCTCATATGGTCAATTTTCCTATACATTCAAATATTCTCACACCAAGATGAATGATATCCTCAAAGTGTAAGCAAGTCACTTTGGTACTAGCATCCACTGAATATTAATAGAAAAACCTATTTCTCCCACGTCACGATTGCCCATGCTGAGAGGGAGGACGATGCCCAGAAGACCACTGTTCCAATTTATTTCCTTGAGGCGGCCTTGATTTTGAGCATTGCATGATAGATAATTCGCTTTAATTTAGGAGATCGACATGTAGGTGTCAGTGAGACTTGGCCAGTATTCTCTGCCGCCCTCACTTATTTTGCCCTCCTGCTCTCGTCCATTAAAATGATATCCGGATTGCTGTCTACCGTCTGCCTTTATTCATGTGAATGCAGCACAATTAATAACTAAGAAGTAGAATTTTTGCTAGGGGACATTTTCTGGCTGAAGAAGCCACCTGTTCTACAGGAATCTTGTGGATTTGCTTTGGGCTCATGTAATGATTTATGACAGACAGTTGGGCTACATTTACTTAATAATGCCTTCTCCAGCTACATTTTCTGTTGAGTTACATTTCAGTCTCTACATGCAATAACCAGCCTTGTCTAGGTCACTCCTGAGGTGTGTATTCTATTGACTGACTAGCTTGAGGCAAAAGTACTAAGCATGACTTTGGAATATCAACATAGCTAAGATACTTGTTTTTTTCCTAATTTTAAGCTACACTGTCAGTTCTGTAGACAATGCTTTAGTGTTTTGCACTAGTTGTAGTAATATACATTAAATCTGGACTGGTATCCTCCATCATTTCTAATTGTATCTCTTCTTTTAGATCTGCTTCCTTTTCAGTGTGGTTACCTGTCACACTATTACCTCTAAAGTTCAAACTTTAATGCGTAACTTTTTGATATTAATGAGCGTCCGTTACATTCAAGCCATTGCCAAATGAGTTGCTACAAAGCTAATTAAGACTATCAGCTCCACACAACTCTCTCTGTATTTCTCAGTATGGCTATGTTCAGAAGATTTTGTTGTCCGGCAATTTTCGCAAGCAGAAGCTCGAGTGAAGATAATTACCTCTTCTGAAGAGTTCATCATGTTTTTTTAATCCACCGTGTCCTCCTTGGCTACTAGCAACTGCGTGGCGGAGGGGTGGGAGCTGTGCGCAATCACGGAAGGCTTGTGTCATGTGGACGCGCAGACAGTTTTGTTATCACTAAGAATTCCTCATTGGGGTGACAGAAACTATGCACTATAGTTTTCAGCTAACCGACCCAAACAGGCCGTTGTGTTGCTTAAAGTTTGTGGCTGGGAGTGCTCCGGGTTTCATTATTTTCAAATGGAATCTATTAAGACATTTCTCTCTCTAACTGTGTCAATAGTCTGCTTGCTTGCATGCATGTCACGTGTTGAACAAAAAGGAAACAAGGCAGAGTTTAGCGTAGCCTGGCACGATAATGGCCAGTAATGGATGAAATAAAGCAAAAATATAACTTTTTAACTCAGATAAGTTCGGGTCTCGCTTTTGGTAGTACCAATCTTTTTGGGTCTTAATATAGGATATAGTATAGGTGTATAGGAATGAGATGTAGGTCAGTGTACAGTAAAAAAGAACATTTGATGAAAATCAATGAGAGAGGGGAACAACTTTACTTTGCTCAGTATCACTTTAAGTCAACATGTCCTATAGGAGCAACTGCTGTTTTTAATTGCAGTGTTAATCTGAGTCGGTTAATGTTAATGGTTGACCTTGTGAAAGAATTTGAACTCTGGTGGTGGTTTCCAATGCAGAAAATGTTTGGAACTTCCTGATCTGTTGAGGGCGTGTTTACACTGTCACTCTGCTCCTGCGGAGTTTCTAGTGTTCTAGACTTCAGGGCAGGTATAAAACAATTCTCCGGCTTTTTTGTCAGGGAATCCCAGCAGGAGATAAAATCCACTTCTGGACAAACAGTAGCTCAGCAACAACAACAGAGCACAAAGAAAACCTTTGCGAAGTATTTATGTTTCTTCCTCCACTTGCCTGAACTATTGGCTTGGAGTGAGTAATAATGCCAACAACTTTAGATTTTTCTCAAACTCCCGATGGAGACAACAAGAACTCCTCCAGATCGACACTTTACTTTTGTAAATGCAAAGTCTCCTGAGATCTCTTTTAATTTCTCTAATATTTCTATCAATACTGAGCAGGTGAGAGAGGTGACAGTGTCTCTAATTGTTATTGATCCTTCAGTGAGCGCAGCCTTGTACAAATCATTTCTATAGGCGTGTCTAAATTGTTCTCCATTGAGCATGCTGTTACTGATTTAAAGCGGCCTCTTGTGTGGCTCAGGGCTGGCACCTCCAAGGACGAATGCCAATTTTCCTTGGAGTTCATATGCAACTCACTTCAACTTTTAATCTAATTTGTAAGCATTAATTCAAAAGTCAATAAGTAAGAAAGGTAGTTGCACATTACTCTCCATTATCTCACTTGGCTGATGGACAGAGGGAAATATAGTGTTTGTCACTGTAATATAATTCTCGTTACCTTCAGGGATCACAATTATGGGATTGAAGTGTCAGGAAGAATAACAGGGGAGCTGTATCAAAGAGACATGAAAATCAGCATTAGTGAGGAGCACACCATTGGTCTCACTAATGAATCCCGTTCTCTGCTCAAAGATTAGTTTAATAGGTGTGTGTGTGTGTGTGTGTGTGTGGGCGTTTGTCGTGGATGGACTTGCAGCTGTCGTGGTGTTTTCTCTTTGATGCAGAATAGTAAATGAGCTGCAGCAGATGATGCTGCCACAAGTGATCGCAGTGGCTTGCCAACACGGAGAATGTCCAACAGAGGCCGCGGCCTTGACCTGTGTGAGAATAGAGAATGTAATATAACACAGTAACATCGAGAGAGACTGTATCTTTCTGCTCATAAAGATAATCATATGTTGTAGAATAAATTAAAGACTGTAATTCATTATTCAACTCTCTGGCAGGTTTCAATTTGCATCAAGACTACCAAGATAGAGCTTTAAATCCCTCTAAGAGGGAGGCTTCTTCTCTCTTTTTTTTTTTTTTTTAGATTTATAGATATAATGGATGCAAGAATGCAGGATGTTTTTATTAAAGTTACTCAATTGCAGCCAAAAATAGATCTACTAGCACTGATGCTCTCCTCCACTCCCCTCCAATCCTCATTATCCAATATATACACATCTGTAGCTCAGGGGATCCAGACTGTCTTGGTTACCCCAGAAGTCGTTTGTAGTTGGCAAAGCTCCGGTGCCAAAAGAAAAATCTGCATTTCGCATGAAGACACTTGCATCGCTTGACACAAATCCAAGTGAAATTCTTTGATTTCCATGAGAGATGACTTGCAGCTGAAGATGGGGATTCTGGCAAATGTTTTGAGGAAATCTTTTGCATTTTGCAGTGTCCTCCATCCTCTTCCCCCCGCCACATCGGAGAAAATCGCAATGCCTCGCTTGTGCTGTATGGATTTGCATACATATCAGTCTTTTCTAGTGCAATTGTAAGAAATGGTATGTTTCTAACTTCCTCGGTCCTTGGCTGGCTTGGCAGGTGTTTCATCCCGTCTTGCATAAACACTTAAATTTCCAAACTATGAATGATGGTTAAATAACTCATAAACATATTCCCTCAACCAGCTGTCATAATGTTGTCATATATCTTCTCCTGATTGCTGTTGTAGATGACATTCAAATGATATTCTCGTCCAGTAGTTTAGTGGAGCAAAAGTGTGTGTGTATATATAGGAAACCGTAGCACGGCAGAATGCAGTGACACATATGTATATCTGTCGGTGAAAACAGCTGCATGGGTTTGTTTTGGTACGGAAACACAAAAACTAACTTTGTTTCTAACTAGAGACCATCTTGCGATGGGATCACACCAGCCGCAACGTCAGGGCCGCTACTTTCTACCCTCCAGCTTCTGGCGCCCTTACTCAGACCACACCCATCTTTGGTCCGAGTCAACGGACCAATCAACTTTTGGGACGGCATGCTGCACGGCATGCTGCACGGTTGTGACGCTATTGCGATGAGGATATCTGAGCAAAGTACTCAAAACCACCTCTGTGGTGGGTCCCGCTACAGTAGGTTTCTCGAGGACCACATTTGGCCCTGATGACACACACGCACAGACTTACAATGTGCAAACAATACCAGCATCGCAGCTGTTAATTAGGCAACATGAACCAATCACCTCAGGCAACAGCTTTGATTAATTATGCGGCTTAGAAGTCTGGCTGTGAGAAACATCATGGCTCATTATTATAATTTTCATGCACAAAATACTTCCTTGAAGTTGGACATGCAGTCTTGAAATGTGACACTCCATATTTAACATCACTCCTATATTCTACATGGCTCATATATAAAATATCCTCATACAGTACCTAAACGACATCATAGGTCGATTTCCAAAGACTCCCAAAACGTCACATTCCACCGTTCTATTAACTGCTGCACTGTGGCTGTTTAATCATGTAACCGCTATCATGTGACCGTTCTTTTTAACGTAAAGGGTGACGTTTTGAACACGTAGTTAACGTTGTGAAACGAAAGTTAAGTTTAGACAACAAAAAAAACTTAGTTTAGTAAAACATCGGGTTAGTAAAACATCAGAGATTAGCTTAAAATGAGTCATGTAAAACTACTAAAATGAGGATGTAACGGGACATCACAGATGGACTGAGGTCCGTAAAACTCAAAAACAAAACTTTGTCCTCGGTTAGTCCACCACAATTTGCCTCCTTACTTGTCACCTCACTTCCTCGTTTGCTCTCTCGATAATTACTACGTTCATGTGAGGTCACCGCCTAACAAGAAATGTAATTGTGGGTCGTTATGAGCTGCATGCCTAATCGACCCATACAGACGTTTCTTTTTGGCTGAGGTTTGTGGTAGAAATTCTAATACCTAGGTGAGATCTGAAATAAGTCTTTATTCAACCAAGTCTTTTAAGTATTTATTATTTGCGCAAAGAAGGTTCAGTTCATCATTAGAGTCTGAGAGAATGAACAAAGAGTCTTGGAGAATCACTTGCTTATTAACCCTCTACAAGCTAACAGCAGTGGGGAGGGGGTAAAATGAACAGCCCTTCTGACTATCAGTCTGTCTGATCTCTGACCTCCAAATCTGTGACCAAAATGAGAGGTAGAGAAAAGCCAGTCTCTGCACTTTAGATAAATAGAAGAACATAAAGTTAGGCCATCAGGGTCCATATATCAAAACAGAATTCACACAGCTAAAAACTAAAAAACAAGTCAATAGTAAGATATGTTAATAGGCAAATATGTGATTTTTCCATTACAGGTCAGTCTGCTCATAGACCATTAAAAGCAAGTTGCACTGCAAATGCTTGCCACTCTACCCACACATCCTACAGAAACACTAAAAATAGGTTTTCTACTGCATGTATTTTCCCCCTAAACACCTTTCACACCACAGGATTAGTTTTAGAAAAAGGCAATTAAATTACAGTTTCACTGTCAAGAATATACACTGGTGTGGATGGGTGTGTGTGGAAAGGCAGACACCAAGGAAAAGCTAACATTTATGAAAGCAAGTTTCACAAAAGGAAGGAAAAGATGAGACATGAAAACCCTGAGTAATGAGCAGCTTTCTTTCTTCTTGTCTGAAGATATTGGTTATGTCCACTATTATATAATCTCAACTCTGAGAATATATGGCATTAAATGATAGGTATGATTCGGTTACCGCCTTTCTCTTTCACTAAAAATGAAAAAGGCATAAACTCAATTTCAGCTGCCATAGAATTGTTTTTATATTATTACCACAGACAAATGCCCAGTATCAAGCTGGGGGAGAATGTCGGCCAAAACTGAGGTGAAATCTAATTATGGTGGAGTGATTGACCATTCAAAATAATGCTACTCTAGGTATGGCAAATCTGGAAGGCTAAATGCGGGAATATGACAGGAGATCCATATTACATCTTGCATCTGCGTAATGAAAATGTGATATTGGAGCCATAAAGCATGTGTAATAGGCAGTTCTGTTTAACAAAATCAAGAAACTTTGCTACAGGAACAAAGACATAACACAGCTCAGCGATATATACCAAAAAAAAATATATCTTTTTTACAAGTTAATATTTAGGTCAGGTTATCATCGAGATTGCGTGAGCTTTTACACCTGATGACCACTGGAACTGGCGACACATTGACATTCATTAGTACAGAATGCTGAAGGAATTAATTAGCTGCCAGCTGACAAGACACAAACTGCACTTGTGAAGCACATGTTCGATTTTAATCAAAATTACTTTTCACAGCTTCAACACATGATGCACTGTAGCCGCCGCCAAAGTCTTACGATTTCTGCCTTCTGATGATTTCGATCCATCCAGCCACTTTTCACCACTTTATGATCACAAGAGAAATAACAGATTGGAAGTATTCATTTGAACAGAGAAGCAGCCATCATGACTTCCTAAATGAATTTATGCATGGTGAGTCAGTGTGTAAGAAAAGTAAATCCATATGGATACTGATCAGCCTCATCAATGCGTCAGTCTGTGTAGTTGAAAGCTATTTTTATGCCTAAATAACGATGAATTCTCACCAGGCGATGACTAAATATAGGAGGTTATTTATTAAAACAGGCTAATGAAATAATTTACTTGCATTTAAAAACACTTAATCAGTGCTATCAATTTAAAAACCATATTCCACTGAATGTCACTAATAAAGTCTATTGACTGATTAACAACCAGTTCTAATCCTCATGTTCCAGTCCTCTAAAAATAATAAACCCCAGTTTGAGGTTTTGTATACAAAGAAAACATCTTCAATGAGACCCGCAGCTGCTTGTTAGTGTTGCTTGTCAGGAATAAGTAAGCTGCGGAGGGGGAAATGGACAGAATACGAAGCCGCACTAATGAGCTTCATTATCAGTCAATGATTTTAAGAGGCTTTGTGAAGAGATCCACGAGGGAAATGAATTAGCAAAATTTTGATTATAACACACCAGTGATTCGTATAAAATAGCCTACCCTTTGATGCATCAGATTGAGTATCAGACGAGAGAGTGAGATGATCAAGGATACCACGCTAAGTAACAATGTGGTTCATTTTTTTCCCCTCCTGAAACATTAATGGACCAATCGTCATCAATCTCTCACAATACAAACATTTTACGTCAAATCTAAGCTGGTCTGATGAACATAAAACGACACGAGACAGAAGATAAAATGCAAACTTTTCAGGAGAAAAAAAAAAATGTATATCTGGAAAGTGTCTGTTGTGATCTGTGAGTCATACTCCTGTTCTTGCAGTCCTCCCTCCTCTACCGCCTTCTCAGATCCGTCGCCCCTCCCTTCCAGACACCCTCTCCCCTTCCATTTCTCACCGCGGCAGTAGGTATGGAGCATTAGATCCCTGCTGCATTACCGGAGGCTAGTGATCTAATTGTTTTGTAATGCAGGGATTTTGGTCGGGATGACTCATAACTCCAAGAAGGGGGGGATGGGGGGGAGTGCAGATGTCACCAAAAATTGAATGAGTGCAAAATAACAAGCAACAAACTTAAAGCAAATTAGAATCCCCCCCTAAATAGCTGTCTCTTCAAACTGATGGTGCTTCCTTCAAATTTCCCTCTTTCCCTCAGTAACATTTCCCTCTTTTTCTTCAGGACAGTTCCTCCAGATTTCATGAGAGTAGCTAACACGCTGATGGGCAATATTGTCAATTCTACGAGTGTTAAAAACAGCACTATTCCAGCAATTATAGTCCATCCAATCGGAGGTATTTTAACACCTTCATACAATTTTAAAACATCCAGTATCGCACAACAGACAATACAAACACTAGTCAGCTTGTATAACTATCACTGAAGAAATTGCTCAGAAGAAATTATGGTCCATTTATTACCACAAAACCACACTGAAGTGATTTTGGTTTTGTAAAGCAGTTAATGGATCTTAACTCAATTGAGGAGAACATATCTTTCCTGTTGCAACATAACAGCATTAGGCTTAGTGATGTCCGAAAACTGCTCTCATTCAAAGTTGTACAAAGTCAACACATTGCCTAAATTGGCTTCAATAGATACTAACCTTAACCATCATGCCCACAGTTGTCTTATATAAAAACCGTAAACATTTCAACACACAAAACACACTGCTTGTACTATTTTTCACTGATGTGTACAGTATTTAATGCAATAGCCATTCATAATTTCTAAATAGTAATCCATGTGCTATTTTCAAATGCTACGATAAAAATGTGCACGTGAGAACGTGACACATCACAAGAAGTGAGAAAAGATTATTTCTCCAAATTTCTGTGACTATTGAAGGAAAACGAGTGAAACATTTACTACACTTTTGGGTCACATGGTGAATTCACAACTGTCTACATCTGGATAGATCATCAAAGTAATGTATAGATATGCCAATATTCTGTCAGGTGTCTGCAAAACACATTTCCTGTCAGTAAACAGTGATGTAGTTGTGAAATGACTCTCTCCTGATAACGTTTCTGATACCTGAACTCAGGGTTTTGTTTTTTTACCAAGTACCAGTGCTTAAAAAAGTGCTTTTTTTTTTAATATATACAAAAAAGAACTTATCACTTTGTAGAGGTGGTTGAGATCATTATTCTATGTTTAAGGTAACTACACATTCCTTAACTGTGAGTGTAGATGTTTATATCAACAGTCTTTTCGCAGAGTTAAAAAAATTTTGTTACAATGTCGTGACAGTGACGATGAGTGAGAAGTGAAGAAACCGTACTGCATATGAGTCGATCACATCTGGTCTGTACCTTTAAAAAGTTTAAAGAACGACTTATCGCCAGCTGAGACTCTTGTTTTCACTGACCTCCAGTGGTTAAACTTCTCATGTTGCTGCAGTGATGAAGAAGTTAATTAAAGGGTGTGTCTTTAGAGTAACCCAGTCTAATAATCCTGCTACTTTCCAGTAATGCGTACTGGTTGTGATATCAGGCCTGTTATTATTTAAGGAGATATACAGTGGAGCTAGCCTGGATGCCAGCCGAACTTAGCCGACGCAACATTTGAAGTCGGGAAGTTCGGTCTGGACTCGATCCGTTGTGGAGCAACTGTGCTCGAACAAGAGCTGTTCGGCCCAATCAAATTGTCAGGGCGGGCTTTATACGATGATGGACAGATGATCAACAGTAACGTAATCAACCACGTCACCAAAGAGCGCTTGGGTTGAATTTGTTTACAACAAAGGTGGCTGCCGCTGGAGAATTGAGATGTGTAGATTCCGCCATCGCATCTGTAATAGAAGATATCGACAGCGCATTCATTTTAAAAGAGGATCCGAGAACCACGATCACGTACATCCATGGATGTATTAAGAGGGGGGGCGCGTTCATCATACCTAGTTTAGTAACTCTGGATTTGGCTACTAGTGAATGTGAAAAATGTAATGTTTTAAACAAGAACCCTTTAAGGTTCGGGCTGGTAAGTTGATGTACCCCCCAAAAAAATGTCCGCTGAAATATTTAGTATAGTTTCTTTCGCCATGAAAAGTCTATGGGAAAAGTCTTTCGGGGCCAAATGGGTGCAGTTCCACTGTTGGCCGCTAAGCCCATGGTTGCTTTAAGACATGGCGCTGTTCCTAGGGAGTCCTGCCTTTGACTCTCCGTTGCCCTGATTGGTTGTAGGTCCATCCAATTGAATGCAGAGGCATTTATTTTCCTGGTTCGGTTGAAACACGCCCCATAATCACAGCCCAATGGAGCAGTATCAGACTCATATTCTGACTACAGTCTGAGTATGACGACGTCAGGCTACAGTGCAGCTGAAACAATAGTTGATTAATCAATTAGTTGATTGTCAAAAAAAAAAAGAATTCTCTTAGTCCACTATGATAGCAAATAAGACATTTGCAGATGAGACTGGGAAATTGTGGTTGGTAGTTTTTACATTTTGTGTTCTTTTTTTAAAATACTTTATTGCAATGTTCTTTCACCCCCTTCCAGACAATCGTTAACACTTCTGAGTCTATTGCACATTTCCTTTTTATACATGTACAAAGAAATTAATATCTAATAAATATTAAGCTGAAGAAAACTAGGCTCCACTGTAAGGAACGTGGAATACATGAAAGCAGGTTAGACACAATACATCCCACAATAGCAATGATGTGTGAAATTACATTAAAAATTAAAAAATAGCTTTTGTTAATGCTCACTGCCCTTATTCCCTCCTCCACAATATGATTTATGACAAACACGCAAGATGATGCGATCTAAAACAATGAACCTGTCATCTGAGCATTTTTCTCTTCCCTGGACATATAATTATGCTAAATGGCTCTCTTAGTGTGTGAATGGTCCTTTCGCTTGCGCTTCTGCTAATCAGGATGTGGGCTGCTGGCTACTTGTTAGCTGACCTGCTCATTATTCTTTGGCGTTAACTCATGTTGAGATGCACCTAATTGTTAGAAGCTAGCTGGGGACTTGCCCACCATGCAAACACATCCTTTAATGGAATGTTTGCCTGTCGGGCTTTTCAGCAATATTAACCACAAAAAACTCTCATTAGGAAATGTTACACTTTCAATACCTGCCCTTGTATCCAAGCTACTGTACATTGAATGTGCTATTAAAAGGTTTTTGTGTTATGCGAAAGGAGATTTGTGTCAAATACAGGATGTTTTTGTCATATTGCAAGCAAAAGTCAATTGATTGAGGATCAGCAGAGCTTGCCAATTCAATAGAGTAACCCTACCCGTTGATCATTTAAGCTCTTCAAGCAGGACATAGGGAATAAAAACAAATTCTATCTCTGCAATCCACCGCTCTAGATGGTGTCCTTTGTGTGTTTGTTTAGTACAGCTTCATCTATTACATGACAGATGTCACCGTAGTCAACTAACCTGCATCCCAAACCAGAGATTAATCTTGCTTAGAACATTCCACCGTGTGACAGGCCAGATTGAGAAAAATGTCTGTTAGCAAGAAAGCACGTGCGATGGGAGCTCGACTAAATGTCTTGCCTCCACCTCTCCATCCTCCTTTCTCATCACACACACCCCCTCCCCACCCCCCTCCTGAATTGCCCTGTAGGCTTGTTCTGCTCATCCTCAAGACCAGTTGATAGGGAAGACCATGATTTATAGGCCCACACTGGGCTGTGAGGTATGTGGGTATTTGTGAGCATAATTGAGCTGTGGAGTTTTATTGGGGACTGTGTGTGTGTGTGTGTGTGTGTGCAGAGAGTGGAGGGTAGCTGTGTGTGTGTGTGTGTGTGTGTGTGTGTGTGTGTGTGTGTGTGTGTGTGTGTGTGTGTGTGTGTGTGTGTGTGTGTGTGTGTGTGTGTGTGGGGCCTCGCTTTGTGTGTTTCTGAAATTGCTTTGCAGCAATTTCTTAATCTTATTTTCAACATTCAGTTTTCATGTAAACAAACAAAAAAGCAACATCTAATCATTTGCCAACAGCCACAATTTATGAAGAACTGATGGCTAATTATACAGCATATGAAAGGGAGCAGAGATGCTCTTTGACATCCACAGACCACAGAGCGACCAGCAGGAAGCCGAAGCCTGTTCGTGAGAATGCAGTTAGCTTGCGTACGTTGTACCTCTCTAGGCTGCTCTCATGTGTGAAATCCCTCAAATATCTGCTGTACTTTCACTGTGTCCTCAGGTTTGCGAGGATGCAAAAGTAGCACGGCCGTTCTCCTAGTAACATGCTACTATGTGACAGGGTAAAGGAAATACTCATAGCCTGTTATACACTAAAGGTATTAGTAAGTTTATAGCATGTGAGGATTCTAAAATAGCTCATGTTAAAAGGATCATGCACTCAGTACATAGTTCACAGAGAGTGATAAAGTTCATATAATTGCGTTAAAATCTGTCACGCATATAAATTGTAAGAAGAATGTGTAAACATATTCATTACTTTATTTTGTGGTGCATAATTTAAGGATAAAAGTGTTAATCTGTGATCTACTAAATGCTCTTAATCTATGACCCTGAGATCGATTGCTTTGGTCTCCACCCAAGTTCCCGGGGAAATCGCGGTCTTTTCCTCATTACACTAAAGTTCTCAGTGAGGAAACACCTGCGCATCACTCTTGTGATTATTTCTCCCCTTTTTCAGGTATGTTATTGATAAAACGGAGTTCATTTAATAACTTCCTACTTTCTAACATGTCAATAGTGTTTAAGGTGTGTGTTAGTAACATTTTAAGTAAGTTAGAGTTAAGTTTGCAGAACGTAATGTGTGTGTGTATGTGCGTGCGTGCGTGTGTGAGCGGAGCCCCGCTCTGGTACAGAGAAGAATAGCTCCATACTAAGAGTAGACGCCATTTTATGTCAATTGTGAATTAACATGTACGCATTTAATATCTATTTTGAGGTGTTATCTGTATAATGTTTCAATGTGTTTCAAGCACTTTATTGACATTTGTGATACATTTAGTTATAGTTTACTGAGCTAAAACTAATTGGTGTTTAACAGTTATATTGAAAAAGTTTTATATGTTTTAGTGAATTACAGTGTACGTTGTTGTAACTTTTATAAGCCTTGTACCCTACAAAACCATTTCCTGTAGATCTGTTGTGTAAAATGTGGTACTGTTGTAAAATGGAATTACACTAAAGTTTTCAGTGAGGAAACACCTGCGCATCACTCTTGTGATTATTTCTCCCCTTTTTCAGGGGCGTAACAACTACATGGTACATGCATACTAAAAAAACTTAGCAATACAGACATTTATACAGTAGAGATGTGTGTGTATGTGTGTGCATATATACAACCATATATACAAGCTTCAGGGTCTTTGATCATTTTAACTTTAAACTTCAATAAAACTGGAGATCAAATAGAGTAGTACACGGTTGCAGTCACTCCCACGTCTTTTAGTTCCCCTTGAAGTATCTGATAGTGAAGAACCAGGAGCCTTAATAGTTTCAGATTGTCATCAAAGACACCTGTGTGATCTCAGGATGTTCAGTTATTCTGATGGCCTGGCTGCTGTAATGAATATTTTAGTTCATTTCTTTACTCTTGACATGTAAAGAAAAGATCACTGTGAAGTGCTAACCACTGCCAACACTCCTTCGTAATGAAGAATCCAATTATATCTTTATAGCAATTATACCTTGTGAGGTGATGTGCAACTAGAATAGGCAAAGGTACTCAGTTAGTTGATCTGGTCAGACAATAACTACATTGATAGCCATGTATTTTGGTACATTCATGATCGCTAGAGAGTGGATGAAGGAATTGGTGATCCGCCACATTCAGTTGCCTTGTTTTCCTCTTTCCTTCCCCATCCCGCTTTTAATGAGAAAACCCTGAACGAGCACTTACAATAAATACGCATTCTTCTGATCCTAATTGGTGAAGTCATGCCTCACTCCTTTTGGCTCCTGCATTGTTTGGCTGCAGAGTAATGCAGCCACTGCTGCGTTCTGGACCACAGCTGGTCATCTAGTGCCGGGTGGGACTGGCTTGGATGCAGTGCCAGTGACGGGGACAAGATCAGCCAGAACACTATGTAACCATTGCCAAATTCAGGCCAAAACATCAGTCCACAAGCTTAATTAAGCATTATTAAAAAATAACATTCACTAAAACTATATGAGCTTGGGGTTATAAAGTGTAAAAGTAATCAGAAGCCTTGTGCATGCTGTATAGTGATTAATTGGAAAGCATAATTAGATTTGGAGATTTGGAACAGAACAGCAGAACATATCTAATACGATTTTGAAAGTGACAAATGCTTTGTTAATATGAATATCTTACGTGAGGATGAAAACATTAGCAACCTAGTGATGGTGTCACTTTTAGGGCCTTTTTACACCTAAAAGTCAGAACCAAGGTTTATGTTTTTTGTTACATTCTATATATTTAGTTTTGGTTTCTATACTATACAACTATGTCCTGTCACCATCACATACGTGAGCCGCGTCTCCCGATACTTGTACTCAATTTGTTTGTAGACGGGCGTCCCCGTCCTCTCGTATTCTCTCTCTGGTGTTGGAATTGTTTCTGACTTCCTGCTCTCCCCGTGCTGCCACAGCTCTTTTAGTTTTGTTGCGTTGTTGAGAAGCAAGACACAGGAACTTTACTTGGGTTTTCAAGAGCTACAGTGTTTATTCAGAGACAAACTGAAACCTACGCTGTACATTTACTACCACTTAACAAGTAAACTACTAATTTATTCTCTGCTCTTATAGCCGACAGCTGTCTGCTCTGAGCACATCCACCATCACTCTCTCTCACGCACACACTAAGCACTGAGCTTTTCCTTAAAGGAGCTTCCCCGGTTGTGTAATATGATGATAGCCTGCCAGAACTTCCTGTATTTGGCCCGAAAGTCCGAACCATCCAAAGAATGCTTTCACACTAGAAACAAACCGGACTATGGTTCAGTTTGATCCGGGCCGAGACTACCTCTTTTGGTCGGACCAAATTTTCGGCTGTTTGGTCCAGACCGTGGTCTGGGGGAGGTTCCTACATCTGTAATTTTGGTTCGGATCAAACTGAAAAGTCCACAATTCCAGAACAAACAAGGTAGGTGTGAAAGGACCCTAAAACACACGAGGCCCTCAGACAGACAGGCAGTTGGTTAACAGATACATCACTGCATAATAACATCTTTTGCATGAACCCCGACAGTTCTCTTTCTTCTGTTTTAAACAGATTGCCTTGTCCATGCACAGACACATGCGTACATGTACACCAGGGAGGCCAACATTAGTAATGTGTCCTTAGACCCTGAAATGGACAAAGTGGAGAGAAAAAAAACATCCTTCAAAAAAGATTTTAAAAAATGCACCTGAAAACCTCAAGCGAGTTGAGAGGAAACAGAGGGTCAGTCTGTGCAGTTTCTTTTCAGCTCCTGAATCCACTGTTAAATATAGACTAATAAATAATTAATAATAATTGTAGTTACACCTTGACTTTGGTAAAGTCCCTCAGGTCCAAACTCAATTGTGATTTGCTGAGGTTAGCTGAAAATTGGGCGTAGGATGTGAAAAAACCAAAAACAACCCACAGATATATTCACCATTGTGTCGGTATGAAAAGGAGATTTTATAATTGTATGAAACATCCTGATGTTTAATTCAGTAGGTGGATGGAAGACTCCCTTTACAACAATGTACATGTACATCTTTGTGGCTAGCTAAAAACATTGTGTACACAATAAAACCTGTGGGATGATCTGTTTGTACAATATGTATGTGTGTATGTATCTTACCCATCTTATTTATCTGATACTTGATCATTATGTAGTTTAAATCGGTTTATGTTACATTGCTTGTTACTTTGCCCCTCTTCCCCAACTGCTGCTGTATGGTAAACATTGATTGGGATGAATGTACTCCAGGATATATATAAAAAATTCATTGTGATGTGTGGTCTCTTCGATCCATCACTGACTTCATCAGTATGGGGCATACTCCTTTGACCTTTTAATGTCTGATTTTAGCCACACAGCCGGTTTGTGTATTCATGTCGAAACGTCACGGCGCGAGGGTCACGATCCGCTGCACGCAGAATAAACGGTATATAGATGGATTTGTGTAGTGCAGAACCAAACTTTTAGCCGTACACGATTAGCACCATTTGCTGACGTTAGTTGATTGCCGTGCAAGTCAGTCACACTATGGCGAGTACAAATGAAACTCCAGAGCTGGAAGGTTCCCAGTCAGCACAATAACAGCAATGGAGAGATACTGGGTAGTTGTGTATAAGACAATGATGGTGTGTTGCTTTGTTACACTGTTGTAGGGTATGTAAATAATAGTCTTGCATTGCCAGACCTATCTCTGCTGTGTCAGTGCTGGAGCTGGCTACACGGCTTATCTATTGGATTGGTTTGTTTATTTGTTTTGTACAATGTACATCTATTGAGCCAGACTGTGAATGAAAAACACATCTAACATGCTAATGCACTGGTTCTCAAACCGTGGTACAAGAATTGGTATGCGGATGGAATCTCCGATATATTTTTGAAAAGAATTTAATTAATTTAAAAACATAATACAGGATATAGGTAGAGAAGTGTGGATGAGGAGGAGAATATTTCCAGCAGCTGTTGAAACTATAATGTACAAGCACAAGTGCTAGTTGATACTTAAGCAGCGGCTATGAAGTCTCTTCTTTATTTGTTTTGCTAGCCGCAAATGATGCAAAACAGTAAGGAGATACCTCAAATTTGGATTCAGTTGGAGCGGGACGCAGGAAGCACAGCGTGGCTGTCAACAACAAATACTGTTTTCAGGAATAAACCTGCCTCCTGCGTGAACTGTCCGTAGCTGAATAGGGTAAGACTATGCTACTCTATTTTAACGTGAGCCATGGTGGTGGTACTTAGAGAGCCTAATATATTCTGAATTGGTACACGGTGTAAAAAGTTTGAGAACCACTGTGCTAATGCATTACCCAGATGTGCCAATCACTAAGACCATAAAAAACAACCAGTATTTTGTGTTTTCGAATTTCATAGCATAAGCGATGCTTTTCAGTTTTATAGCCTATTGCAACTTGTTGCCTTTTGATAAAGTGTTTGTTCAGTGTTCGTGCAGAAGTGTTTGAAATGTCCAACAAGATCCCCAGCAAGACAATGTGTTCTGTCTTTGACACTTACACTTCTGTTTAAAATAAATAAAAAGATCCTATATACAGTACAGTATTGATATTGTCCAACTGCTGTCTCCCAGGCACATGGTTGTCCCATGTTTAAAATTTCTTTATTAGGATAAACCCCTTGAGATGTATCGTGTCGTTTTCGAGGGGGACCCATGTGACTATTCCCTATATAGTGTTTATTAAATAGTGAACTATACATTCGGACACTCACTGAAAACACATTGTTGCGTGACTTGCTTCAGGAGATGCGCCCGTTGTTTGTGTAACGGAGGCCGGCGCTCCCAGCATCATGTGAACAAAGCCAAACAAAAATACTTCTAACACGTCCCTGAAACAAACGCAGCACGCACGAATAGTACAAGGTTGTATATAAGTTGCATGTTTCATATGTTTAGAAATGAAAGTCCGCTCCATTTTTCCTTTTCTGCTTCTTCTCCTCCTGGAAAACACGGCCGCGTTGCATTGTGGCATACGGGAGTAAAATGTAGGGTACATCGTATGTACACCTAAATTAGCATGCATTGTGGGTAGTATATAGTGAATGAAATTTACCGCGGAGAATTCCAACACCACTACAAAATGGCAAACACACTATATAGTGCACTATTTCCGTGATAGGGAACGGTTTCGAACACAGCTTTTGACAGATCTTGGAAATACGTAAACCTGTGTGTGGTTCAGCATTAAGTTTGCACGCACGCACACATACACACAGTTCATCCATTCAATTGATGGTGTCTTGACAGCCATAGCTCACTGAACTGTTTGATGTCTAGGTTTCCAGCAATATGCTGAGCTTGGTGCTGATGACCTTCAGCGTGGTTCAATAAAGACTGCAGACACTACCATGTACCTGCTACATTAGATAGACACTTTATATTGGTGCATCTAACAGCCAATATAGCTTCTGGTTGTCATACATGCATGCATGCACTTAACAATAAAAGTGTTAAACCCTACTTTCTTTTTTCAGCAGATCAGTCACTGTGTGAGGTGGGTGTGAATGTCAGACTCGATTTCGGAAAGTTACAGAAATTGACAGACGCACCCCAGGTTTTAGGCGGAGGGGGTTTCCCAATCTGTTAGAATCCGTCAAGCAGTTGTAATGGAGTAAACTGGTGCTTTTAATGTCTTATGTTCAACAATTTAAAGCTGCAGTGTGCTGTTGACCAGCAAAAATATTATTTGAATGTTTTAGCACAAACAAGTCTTATTTGCATGTTTTACATGTCCTGTCATGATACTAAATTTTAAAGCTTTAGTGTGTAACGTTTTTTTTTATATTAATGGAATTCTGTTACATTCAAGCCATTGCCAAAATAGTTGATAAAAAAGCTAATTCAGCTCCACACAACTCTCTCTGTATTTCTCCAGTATGACTTTGTTTAGGAAATGGTGTAGTCCGGCGACTTCTGCGTGAAAAACCTTGAGTGAAGATAATGACCTCTTTCTTCTGAAGAGTTTCTCATGTTTTTTTAATCCTCCGTGTCCTCCTTGGTTACTAGCAACTGTGTGGAGTAGGGGTGGGGGTGGTGCGTAATCACCGAAGGCTTGTCTCACGTGGATGTGCTGACTGTGTTGTTTTATTACTTAGAATTCTTATAATTCCTCATGGGGGAGACAGAAGCTGCACACTATAGCTTTAAAAACAACAACAGATCTTGCTTTTAAATACACAATTAATTATTTGCCACATATAAATAATATTCTTGCTTATGGCAATTGAAATTACAGCTTGGTGCTAATATGAAACCAAACATTACCTCCTCTTTTTCATTTAGTAAATGAGTAAAGTAATGAGGAAGCCCATAAATTAGCTAATGGAGGCATGCCCTTTGTCATGTTTACTCTGGCAGTCATGCTGAATTATCATGTTCATTTGATTAGTGTAGCTGATGAGCTTGGTGGATTCTGAACGTGCACGATGAAGAATAGATTCCAGGATGGACAGATGCACATCCTCTTCTGTCCTGGGGACTTGATCCGACCTGTGTGCCAACATGGCTGACTAGTTGGCTGCGGGTACAGCTATGACTCATACTCCCACTGCTGCAGTGCACACTCACACACCTTTGCAGCAAGCAGAACTCACTGTGACTTCAGCTTTTAGCAGACCACTGTCACATTAGACAGTAAAAACAACATTAGTGGAAAAACATTAGTGAAAAGGACGAGAAGATGAGTGATGAGTGGATGTTGATCCTTTTCAGTTTAATGAAAAAATGTCACAATAGAATATGTGAGATTTTTATTTTTTTTGTTGGAAATGTCGGGAAAGTGTCAGAATGATCTAGAAGCAGAGTATAGCAACAAGCACATATATTGTTCTATTCCTCACAGTTCCTACCAATAATATCCAACATTTCCTTTTTTTACTCTCAAGGGTGCTGACACATACTCGAAGACCCTGGATACAGACTTACCACATACATAACGCTCTCCCATGGCATTTGTCTACTCAGGAATGATAAAGTCAGTATAATAACTTCAACATACAGCTCAAAACTGGCACACAGGGAATTCAGTACAGCTCATACAAAACAAAAGAACTCTAAGGCAAAAATGAGCCACTTTCATCAACAGGTTTTTTTTTTCTGCTTCTTTCAACCACTTCACACAAGAAAGATGGGTAATACTATAAAGGAGATGTACTACATCCCCATCAATCATAATTATTGCTTCTCTGTGCTGACAAATATTTGGGTTTGAGAAGATGGGACATATATATATATATATATATATATATATATATATATATATATATATATATATATATATATATATATATATATATATATATAAAAATATATTCCCATATTTTCAATTTACTGTTATGTATAACAAAGCAAAGCATCAAATCCTTATAATTTGAGAAGCTGGAATCTGAGAATCTTTGAGAAGTACTGATTAATCAAAGTTATCAAAATGAATTTCCAATGCATTAAAAGACCTGAAAATACTTTTTTGATTCACGCTTTTTTGAAATTCATTCATTACAGAATCCGAAGAAACAGTCTAAAGAGCTATGACAATGAATATAACAAAAGGAATATCTTCAGTATCCTCATTAAACTACATGTATATTACATTATGTTTACATCTGCATTACATTCATTACACATTCATACACAATAGATACATATGCCAACTTCAGTATGACTCTAAACGGGAGATAATACTCATGTACTGTACATCAGTAAGGTGTAGTGCAGAGTTGCACTACTAAGTCATTATTCTGCACAAATATTTACACAGCTACTTGCACAATGCAGAAATATACCGTATATAGTAAAAAAATAACTTTACCGCAGTGTTAAATGCATTCCCCGGTCACTTTATTAGGTACACCTATACAATGTATTGTAATCCAATAAAAGCAATCCAGAACCACAAACTCCTCCATTTAAGTTTTAGTTTTCTTTTGAAGGTCATAGTTAGTGATGGTGTTGTACTGGACGGCATTATATTGAAATGTAAACAATTAATAATTGTAACTCTACACAGTACATACGTTAATTCATAAATTGCACATTACATTACTTTTGTGCCTACACTACTATCATTTGATTAACATAAACATATGTAATAGTCCAAAGAACCACATATCCGATAGATGTGATATACACTTGCTGTTAGTTACAGTTCCTGCTCAAAAATAGCACTCTCTGGAAATAAAAACCGAGGCTGTTGGCTGATCGGAAATATAAGCCCTCCATCATGTCACCAACACAGTTAGAGGGAACCCACAGCCATGATTCTACTGGCCCTGAGACCTCCAACAAGACTTCCCTTTCATCAGCTCCTCCCAGGAGGGAAGCAGCCACCTTAACTTTTATCCAGCACGAGTCCAGGTCTGCCCTCCCAGACACAATCACAGCTTGAGACAACTTTTAAATGAAGACAGATCTGCCTTGCAGTCTCACTGTACACTCACAAAATTGTCTATTGTGTTTGTCTGTTGGTCTACCCGCTCCTCCCCCCTTATGTTTCAATATTGCCATCCTCTGAAAACAGGTTAGCTCTCTGTCAAAGAGTATACGCTTGAATTGCCTGCGGACAATTTGTTGAAATTTGTCAGGATATACTGTATATAGTGGTGGTGGTGAGAGAGTGCTGTGTGTTATTGTTAGTTTAATGGTGCCCTTCATCAATTTTGCAAAGCAGGTGGATGTTTCCCCTCAATTTGACCCCCTGTTCACATCTGAATAGCAATAGCTCCATGGCGGTATCATATGCTGATAGAGCTGATATAGCCTAAGTTATCTCTTCTTACTATGCAGCTTTGCATTAACAATTTTCAGGCATTCAAGAGTGTTATAAGTTGTGACGTGGAAACTTATCGCAGCATCAAAAGTTTCACATTTTATTATCATTTCACGAGCCAGGGTGCTAAAATAGACAGGCGTGAGGACTACAAATCATTTACATTTGAATAGTGCTATGTGTCAGGGGTTTACGGCTCTATACAATAAATGGCTGCAACCGTTTCACACGGTTGTGATTAATGTCAAGGGTTTTGGTTGTGATGAGTATTTTTGCCTTTATTCAGTACTTTTTACTGTTGTTTTCTTGTTATTTTCCAGAATGTATGCGTAAACCATTGGGACATAATCTGACTGAAATGGGATTTTGTTTTCCTGATTCACATTCTGCCAGTGGTTTCATGTTATTTCACTGATCGATTGATGGCGGTTGGTAACGCGCCGACAAAGGCAGGGAATAAGAAAACTGCTAGTAAGTTGACATGGATGTAAACAATGCATTATTACAAATATTGAAATTAAATTGGGCTTTGCAAATGCAAATTTTTGTGGGACCTCAAATATACATAGAGAAACAGAATATTACAGAACGCCACAGAAGAGATACTTTTTTAACACTCTGCTTTTACATACTACACACAGGCTGCTAGCCTCAAGTAAAGATGAGGAACAGGTTGCAGAGGTCTTTGAAGATCACTTCTTTCTTACTCCACACCACCAAATTTTCTTTATTTTCAAACTTGTAGTCTTTAGGCCCAAAT
Source organism: Perca flavescens (assembly GCF_004354835.1). NCBI lineage: Eukaryota > Metazoa > Chordata > Actinopteri > Perciformes > Percidae > Perca > Perca flavescens. The sequence goes on from NC_041342.1 coordinate 18,337,808, forward strand.
GACACAGACTCAAGTGATATCACCTGAGGCAGTCAGATTTCAGGCCGCTCCCTCTGAAGCCACAAAAGGCTTTACACAACTTTTTTTTTGCACATACTGTATACCAGTGGTTCCCAACCTTTTTTCCTTGGCGCCCCCTCTACTTATGTCTAAGAAAAGCTGAGCCCCCCCCAACTGCCGGAAGACACACACACACACACACACACACACACAAATTAAGTAATTACTTCCAAGTCTTTTTTTAATAAACAAAAAAACAATTAGGATTGTTTCCATTCTTAGGCCCTTAACCTTTGGTAAATGTCTCTTTTAACAACACAACACAGAATGCCTTTTCACACACATCCTTACCAAAATAATAATAAGTCATTATCAGAATAGTGGTTAATCAGCACATCTGTCCAAGAGCTCCCTCATAACATATAACTGAAACAGGGGCAGTTTCAAAATGCACATGCACTTCATGTGGTTTTGACAAAGCTATTAAAAATGAATTTGGCTCAGTAACAATAACAGAGTCTTCCTTTTTATGCAAATGTACATCATGATAAACCTGTTTTAACACAGCGACAGCACATTATGTGTTAATTTGGCTCTAATGTAACACTGATAATCAATAACTTATTAAACTCTTATGAACATGTTTTACTCTGTGTCATCCTGTTCATTCATGTACTAATGGCCACCTTGGGCTTGCATACCTCTGACTAGGGATGGAATGTCCGGTTAGTGACAGCCAGCCTAAAGTCCTGGTGTACATCGAGTCTGTTACGGGCCTTTGTTTTTATTGTTACAAGGGTGCTGAATTCAGTCTCAGACAGATACGTGGTGACGTGATGCGTCAGTCAGCTGTTTGCACAGCTGTCGATTGTGATCTTGCAAGAATTCCTTTATTTTTTCCTGCAGTTCCATGAAACGCACAAGCACTTGTCCACGCAACAACCAACGTACCTCTGTGTAACAGCAGTGTTTGATGCGCTTCATCCTCATACAGCTGGGCAAACAGTTTCTTGTTCGTAGGGCGAGCTTTGATGAAGTTTACAACTTTAACAACAGTTGCCAGGGTGTCACTGAGGTCTTCTGAAAGTTTTTTACTGGCTAAGGCTTGGCAATGTAACATACAGTGAAAAATTGCGCATCCGGGGGCTTTTTCCTTCAATCGGCTGTTAAATCCCTTGTTTTTGCCCATCATCGCTTCAGCGCCATCAGTGCAGCATGCAACAAGATTCTCGTAGGGCAGGTTGTTGGATGAGAGGTAAGAGTCCACAGCCATAAAAATATCTTGTCCTGTTGTTGTTGTGGTTAGATTGGTAGACATAAGAATGTCTTGTTTCAAGTCCTCACCGTGAATATATTGCACATAAACAATGAGCACAGACTTGTCTGACACTGTTGTCGTTTCATCCAACTAAATGGCAAAGGGAACATTTTTAAGTGTCTTGTGCAGCTGGTTTTGACAATCTCCAGCCATTTTATCAATTCTGTCTTTGTCAAAGAATGTTTTTATTTGGGAATCCAACAATTTGACACTCATTGTTACATCGCTTGTTATGATTCCTCATTATAAAAATAAGAGACAAAGAAGAAAAAATAGAAACAAAAAGCAAAACACAATAAACAACAACAACAACAAAAAGAGAACAATTCCCATTACCACCCACCCCACCCTAGGGACATAAGACATATCACACTAATGGGACAATCAGTGCTACACACTCAGCCTACTGAAACACGCCAACTTAAACTACGCTATCAAGGTAGCGGAGAAGGGAAGACCAAATCTTATCAAACTGATCCAGTCTGTTTGATAAAGAAAAACGAATTCTTTCCAGATGTAATAACCGAACCATTACATCCAACCACATTTTAACAGTAGGGACTTTGGTGTTCTTCCAAAACTTGAGTATTAATTTCTTTGCAATAAGAAGTCCATAAGACAACAATTGTTGTTGAGATTTTCGAAAGGTAATGTCATTTGAGAATCCAAATATCACCACAAGTGGATTAGGCTCTAAATCAACATGCAATATTTCTGACAGAGTTTGAAAAATATTAGTCCAGAATTGAGTTAACTTAGAGCAAAGAGCTTTAACTATGCAAGAGTGTGGCTTCCTCTGTCTGACATTTATCACATATTGGGGAAACATCTGAAAAAATTCTATGTAGCTTTGTCTTAGTAATGAAGTCGATGAATAATTTTAAATTGAATAAGGCAATGCCGAGAATTAACAGAGCATTTATGAATATTCTCTAACGCATTAACCCATAACTCGTCACTTATCTCCACCCTCATTTCCTGCTCCCACTGTAATATTATACCCTGTGTAGAAGGTGGAGTTGTGTATAGTAAAGAGTTATACAGTAGAGAAATCAAGTGACTGAAATCACATCCAAACACTAAAAGATCATCAAACTTTGCAGACGAAGCCTCATCAAGAAAAGGCAAATGCTTTCTTACATAGTCCCTGAGCTGCAAATATCGGAAAAAATAGTTTTTATGCAAACGGTATTTTGCCTGCAGCTGACTAAATGAGGCAAAAGAACCATCAATGAATAGGTAACCAATATTTCGAATACCGACGTCTCTCCACTTTGTGAAAGCAGAATCCATTGTAGAAGGAATAAATGATGGATTCCCTCCAATTGGTAAGAGAAAAGACAAGGACTTTATTACAAATTTTGATTTAATCTGCTTCCAAATGCAAATAGTACTATGGATTATACAATTATAATTGTAAGCCAATTTCCCTATCTTTGTAGGAGACAAGATCACTGCCCCAATATCATATGGGCTACATGCTTCTCTTTCCATTTGGATCCAAGTGGAGTGTGCAAAGTTGGGATCTAGCCACATTATAATAGTATGAAGAGCACTGGCAAAGTAATAAAGAGAAAAATTAGGGAGTGCCAATCCGCCTTCAGCTTTAGGTTTACAAAGATGTGCTTTACTTATTCGATGGGCTTTGTAATCCCATACAAAAGAAATAATAATTGAATCCAATTGCTTGAAAAAACTCTTCGGTAAAAATATTGGGATGTTCTGAAAAAGATAGAGAATTTGAGGAAGAAAAATCATTTTAATAATATTAACCCTACCTACCAAGGAAAGAGGGAGTGATCTCCAAAACTGAATATTATTTTTCAATTTAGATACTAGAGGGGGAAAGTTAGCCTTAAATAATAAATGAAAATCCTTTGTAACCTCAATTCCTAAATACGTAAATTTTTGTTATTTTAAAGGGGGAATATTGTATAACAGAAAATCTCGAACCTTTATAGGCATTAATTCGCTCTTAGACCAGTTTATCCGGTACCCTGAAAATGTAAGATTCTAGCTATAGTAAAATGGGGCTTAGTAATATATAACAGGATGTCATCAGCATACAATGAGATTTTACTTAATGTATTCTCTGTGCTATATCCATGTATATTGGGGTTGGAATGAATAGTGTGTGCTAAGGGCTCAAGTGCCAAAGCAAAGAGTAAGGGAGATAAAGCGCAACCTTGTCTGGAACCTCTGTGTAGTAGAAACATTGAAGAGAGCATCTTAGTCAGAATTCTTGCAGAGGGCTTACAGTAGAGAATCTTTATCCACTTTTCAAAACTATCACCAATATCAAACTTTCTTAAAACTTTAAACAAATAGCCTCCTGAGAACCAAGGAAAATTTTGTTTTTCCTAATCAGATTTTTTTGTGATTCCATACCTGTTTAAGGTTAAAAAAACATCTTACAATTTCAATTTTTTTATTGTTATTTATTTAAAGAATGTGCACTGTAGTGGACAACAGGATCATTTGAGTACGAAAACAGACAAATTTGGTAGATGTGGAGTCATTATTTACATGAAGATAGTCCTGATGTCCACTATAATTGACATTCATAAAATGGCAAATTTTTCAAAAGATACATAATGTAGTTTCTATCAGAACTCAATATATGATTCCTAAAACCTTAATGAACAAGAAAATATATGATTATCATAGTAACAAAACCATAGACAAACAATATTTGACTCATCTCTTATCTTTCCATAAAATGTGCTTGTTTCTATGCATTTTGGATTGAAAGATAGAGGCGGTGCCCGGCCTCCCAGCCAATCAAATAACACATCACTGAAGAGCCCAGGATGTCCTCTGTACAGTACAGCAGGAATTAAGAGACTTGCACAAAAGATTCCAAGGAGAGAAATGAAACTCAAATGTCCACTACAGTGGACATAAGTCAATGGGCTGGGTCTCAGGAGGATAAGACCACTCCAATTGGTCAAATGCTTTCTCTGCGTCAAGAGGCCCTGGAGGAGTATAATTCCTCATAGAACTGTTTGAATATACTATTAATGTCCGTATGAGATGTTAACATGACACCATTTTCTGACTTAATTTTACTTATAGTACGATCACTTTCCATTTTACTAATTTGTCTAGCCAGTAATTTATGAGGTTTTTCACCAAATTCAAAAAAGGTTTGTTACGTAAATAAAAATCCCCTAGCTATACGATCTGAAAGAATCTGATTGTATCTAAATCTTAATAAAAGGATCTTCTTTTAAATATCTATGGATGGGTGCACTGCATTTTCTTTATCCAATCTATTAATTTGTTGTTCCAGATCCGCCAACTCAGCCCTTTTCCTTTTCTTTCTAGCAGCCTGAAAAGAAATAATACAACCCCTGATATAAGCTTTCATGGTCTCCCACAATATCGAGGGGGACGTTCTAGGAAGATCATTCATCTCAAAGAAAAAGGAAATTTGTTCGCTTAAAAAATTACAAAATTGAGGTTCCTTTAAAAGTTGTGGGTCCAGTCTCCATATCCTATTACAATGAGGCAAGTTAGCTAGATTTAAAAAGAATGAAAGAGGAGCCTGATCTGAAATCACTATGTCATTATACGTGACCTTACTGGCCAGTGGCACCAATTTAGCATCAGCCAAGAAATAATCAATGCTCTACGGGATGATGATCTGTCCAAATAAGGATCTAAAACTAAATTTAGGTCACCAGCAATGAGTGAATTAGTTTGCGAGATGTCAGGGATCTGAGCGAAAGCGTGCTTAAAAAATGAAGGCGAGTCTGTATTAGGACCATAAATATTAACCAGTGTTATGGGTAATGTATATAAATCTCCAACAACAATTAGATATCTTCCTTCCTTATCTGCGATGGTTGTCTTATGGATGAATGGTGTGCCTTTTCTGAAGAGTATGGCCACCCCTCTTGATCTAACTGCACATGTAGCATGATACGTTTGACCATCCATCTACATCTTAGTTTGATGTATTCATTTTTATTAAGGTGTGTTTCTTGAAGAAAAATTATGTCACTAGATAGCATCTTTAGGTGTGCCAAAACTTTGCCCCTTTTAACGGGGTTATTCAATCCTTTAACATTCCAAGTGACCATAGTTAATTGTCTCCCCTTATCCCGCTGCATTAAGTTATCCTGCGTGGTGTAGACTCATACAATATGCATATAAACCCTATCAATGTGACATATGGTCAAATACTGAATATAGATGTCCCAGAACAACCCTCCCTTTAACATATTCTTGCCTATACTAGGAGAAACCTTCAAAGTAAGGCGCGATCCCACTAAGGAAGTTACGAGAAAAAACAGAACACAGAACAGCAATAACAAGATACCAAAAAATAAACATGTACATACTAACTTCCCTCACTAAACCCTTCTAACAATAGAAGTTTAGAACAGCCCCGCAACAGGCATATATCTTGAAGTAAAAAATAATGTATGTATAAAATAATAAAGATTTAAGAAAATAGACTTATTGACAAATTAAAAATATGAAAAGAGATAAATAAAAATTTGGATCCATCCTATCCTATTTGTTTCAAAATAAACCAGAAGCCAACTTCAATAGAGATGAACATATACTTCAATTAAAGGCAATCCGTAGATGTAAACAATTGAATGCTCTACAGTTATTCATTACCCAGCACGACAATGCCATTATCAGCATTCTCCGTCTTCAGCATCCTCACGGCCCGAACCAACGTGAAGCTCGGCAAACTCTTCAGCTTTCTTCGCATCTGTGAACACCGTCTCTGTGCCATTAAAAGTCACTCTCAATTTCGCTGGAAATACTGTCCCATATCGCACTCCTGGCTTATCTCGAAGCATTGCTCTGGCTCTGTTAAACGCAGCTCTGCGCTTTGCCACCTCAGACGTGAAGTCAGGGAAAACACGGATCCTCTGACCGTTAAACGTAAGATCCTTTTGTTCAACAGCTTTCCTAAGGATCGTTGTCACATCCCGAAAGTAATGCAGCCGCACTATAAGCGACCGCGGCGGCTCGGTGCCATCCGGTCGCTTACGTAAAGCCCTGTAAGCACGATCAACTAGCGGGCAATCCTCAAGTGACAGCGCGTCCTTCAGGAGTTCTGAAACAAAAGTGTTCATCTCTCTGGCCTTCTCAGACCCTTCTTTCAGCCCGGCTACTCGCACATTTTGTCTCCTAGATTGCCCCTCTAGATCCATGCACTTGTCTGTAAGAAGATTCACTTCAGTACATAGGCGTTTCACCTCCGTTTGAAGTTTGGTTATGGCATCTGAAGAGTGATTTGCTGAGCGTTCTAGGTTGGCCAGAGTAGAACCATGTTGCGCGGACGCAGTCTGCAAGGCCAGAATGGCGACTTGAGTTTCAGATTTGAGAGCTGATATTTCACCTCTGATAGTTGTGGCCATCTCTTCAATGGGTGTGTCAATCGTCTGACAAATCTCAACTTTGGTAGCTCGTAGATCCGAACGTAACAAGCTAATGGCTTCCAGGACTTCGCCTGGCGGAACATCGTTGTCAGGAGAGGTCGGTGCGATAGGGCCTGCCTTGTTCTGCTTTTTGCTTTTTGAGGCTTGTGACTTAGAGCTCGCTTTCATCTTGAAGCCGATGAGTGTCAACGAACCTTCAGCAAATCCAGCTAGCAAAGAAAAAAACTCTTTTTATGCAGAAGTTATTGTTAAAAAGTCAATTTTACAACAATTTTTGCGGGAGCTGCAGGGGAGTGCGACCTATCGACCCATAGCTCACTAGCGCCCCCCCATCAATTCTGTCTTTGACCGTGTTATCAGAGAGTGGGACGGTTTTCACTTTATCCACCGCCTGTGGGCCACACAGTCTCTCTACAATTTTGAGGCAGGCGGGTTTGATTAGCTGCTCACCAATAGTGTGTGGCTTTTTAGCCTTGGCAATTAATAGCGAACACTCAAATGACTCCTCCGTGCTCTGTGTAAATCACTGCCGGCTCTTTCAAATGATTTTGTGATGTCCGTGGATCTTTTTGATAATGCATGTTGCTTTTTCCTCTCAAAAAAGTCCTGGCCTTCGCCAACAGTCTCCTGGTGTTTTGTTTCTTGGTGTCGTTTCATTTTGCTTGGCTTCATGCTGTCATTAGCTAGCTTCTCGCCACAAATGACACATTCTGGCCGAAACTTGTCCTGTCCTTTAATAAAACCGAAGTTGAGGTAACTCTCAAGATTGAGCCTTACTTTCTTTTTTGATACAGAGGAGTCATCATCACTTTTACGTTTCTCCGACATGTTTCGTTCATAAAATAGTGATGCCGTGGCGGCAGGAAAGACGAGGATGATAGCAGCTAGCAGCTGACCTGATGACAGCAAGGGTCCCAGGTTAAGAGGTCGTGGAGGTTTGACCTACTAAGTAGCCTGCCTACAATTTTATGCAAGAACTAAAAATATAATTTTTATACAGACTTTTGTATACATTATCTGATTCTAGTGTATTATTATAATTTTTTAACATGTGCAAATATTTTTTTTTACCTTAACCTCAAACCAGATAAAGACTGGCGCCCCCCCTGTGATCTTTGGCGCCCCCCTAAGGGGTGCGCGGACCCCAGGTTGGGAACCACTGCTGTATACAGTAGCATTCCCCAATGCCTGTAATCAGATTTTGTGTAAGATCAGCTTTAATGATCTAAGAAATATGGCACGTTAAGACTTTTTATATCTGTAATTCGATTTAATACAACTCGTATAGGTCTGCCAATCTTATCCACCATGCTTGTGTCCATTTTCTCTAGATATCCCCACTCTGAATCCCACCTACTAAGCTCTGATTTTCTTGATTGTTTTTCCTGTCGAAACAGTCGTCAAAGAGAACAACACCAGACCTGAAATGTGGACAGCGACAGGTTAAAACCAAAGTAATTTGGACAGAAATTCTCGAGACCAACTTTGCATTGATTAACTGTCTTTTTGCTTCTCAGACTCTTGGTATTTACATTTATGGTAGCATTTGACAAACACTGTGGGGGAAAAAAATAGAACATATTCGCAATGCAGATGCTTATGTTTTCTCTATACCATGGGTCTTGAATATTTTTTTAAGCCAAGGACCCCTTAACTACCCTAAAGCCTTTATATATACCTTTTTAGTGCATAGAAAACTAAGCAATTAAAATAATTATTGCCAGGATTTTATAAATCATGTTTTAATGTTAAACATGTGGCACAGTGAATCCTTAGGATTAACTGTATCTGCAGATGGCTACCTTAGTGACTACCTTACCTATGGGCCAGTCAGCCTAGCATTAATGTTTTTTTTTCACAAATGGGGTGATTTATATTTGCTAATTAATATGTTGGATTCATTCTGACGTTTAAATTTTTTGAATAAAACTTAACTTTAATTTGGTGGGCCCCCTACAGTAACTCTGAGGACCCCCTAGGGGTCATGGACCCCCTGTTGAAGAGCTCTGCTCTACACAGTACGTTAGCTCGGTTGAACTAGTTGGATGGGGGATGTGTGTAGTCATATTTTAATATGTGACGGACAGAGAGGACCAGTGCGCACATATCAGTAGTGGAAAACGTCTTACATCCATTAATTAGTCCCCACATGAAGGGATGGGCTCCTCAGATGAGAGGCTTTGTCCGTGTCAGCGTGACTCATGGGGAAGGAAGTTGTAGTGCACATGACCTTTCACCATGCTATTACTCCTTTTAGATTAGAGCTCACTTGAGCTATTTTCTTTTTACATGTGAATCCTCTGATGTGTCACTCAAGCTTGTGGAATTTCTCCAGCTAATTGCTTTTGTTATAGTGTTAAGCTACTTTTTGTGAAGCTGCTCCTGGCATCCAATACAATGTTAAGCTCCATGGGTCAATATGGTCACCTTGTCAATATGCTGTAAAAGAGTACACTCAAACATTGCAGTGGTGTCATTAACACACAAGTTGGCAGAGCGTGACGGCATTAATAATTAAAAAATGTCATCATCCTCCCATTATGCTCCATATGCCTTTAACTTAACCCGTCTGGAAGACCCAGATGGTGAAATAGCTGAATAACACTTGAGTCCTCATCTGTCCCTTGCTCTACCTCCGTGCTTCGTAGCTGGGATTTCTCTGCACTTTGTACTCCACTCTACAAAAGGAGTCTCTCCTTAATATGAAATGCATTCATTTCTCCCTTCTTACAGCATATAGCAGATGACCCCAGAGCAACCAAAATATTAGACACCAACACTTCAGCATAATTTACACCTGTGCTACCTTCACAAACAAAGAAGATGCAAATGAAGTGTTTGCTGTCAAGAACCCGCCATCTCCAAGCTGTCACTTACATGCACTGTTTCGCTGAGATGCAGAATTCGTCAAAAAATGAAGGCTTTCTTTTGCCCTTTCTCATAGAGGTCATCCGTTACAAGACTCTTATGTATTTTTCATCGCCACCACCATTCCTTCATTCATCTCGCTATAACCCTGGCATCAAACGACTGACATTATCATGGTCCTGAGGGTGCTGGGACATTACAAATTCATGTGCCCTACTGACTTTGGTCGCTACATCAGAACAACCACCTGCAGACACAGAACAGTTCACAAACTCTGCTACAATAATAAGATAGTGAGAATTTTGGAACTTTATTAGACACAATGTGGATAATGATGATTGTGGTGTTGTTGAAAGTCATGGGAAATAAGTCCCTTCATTACCTGCAAAATATATGGGGACTTCCTCTTGCACAGTAATGATGAACAACCACAAATGCCAAGAGATGCATATGTGCGGGTTTGTTGATAATTACAAGTGGGTGTTTGGCAAATTTTTGTGTGTGACTGAATCCTGTGTACAATTATGTGCACAACCTCATGTAGCAACCTTATCTGCAAGAAAACATAATTATAATCTACTAATTTGTTTTGCCAGCGACATTTTGCAGGAAACATCGGCAGCCCTGTCCGTGACCTCAGCACTGCATATGTTACTGCTTGATTCGGTTGTCCTTTGTAACCTTAGGGAAAAGTGAAAGAATTTCCCTAAAAAGAAGTAAATATCTGTGGCATCACAACTACACTTTTGAAGATACAACCTGATGTTTACATAGGGAACACTGTTTGATCAAGTAATGAGAACTTAGGTTACAGATGGAGCTAGTTCACCGGCAGGATTTCTTTGTCAACAAAGTGCTATGTTCTTGTACCACATAAAAGTCATAGGGTGTCAGGGTGGATGGTGGACAGGCACTGACAGATGATACTAGGTTTCACTTGGGTCCCACGTGTGGGTAGGTTTAGGTTTAGGATTAGGATTGAGAAGAAAGACAATTATAAACCCGTCCTGTTTTGTGCTTTAAGTCACTTTTGACTTTTAACCAAGATGACAATCTTTTCTTTGACCTTAAGTGCTTTAAGTGTCCAAACATAACCACAAAAGAAATATACCATGCTTTAGCAAATATTGTATTGCAAGAATGGATTTTGTAGGGAAACAAAATATGTGAAGTGTCAGTGAATATTTTGCAGTTATGGTCTGTAACAGAACAGCACATGAAAAATGTTCCCTTCTTATATTGATATATGTAATTCAAATGGAATTATGTTGTAAATTAGAAGTGCAAAAACGTGATTTATACAACAAAGGGTTGGGATGTTTACAATTATGTTCATCAGTTATTCATCACGACAGTCACAAGACTGCGTAAAAAATGATTGTTGGTGGGATTCATCTTTACTTGAAACAGCTCTGCATAGTCACACTCAGTCAAGACAGAAGCAACATTTCCATGCAGTCAATGGAACATGGGAATTCATAAAAAAAAAAAAAAAACATAGTCTACCATCTTTTCTGCTGATTAAAATGCCAGAATGTCTCCAGCTAGAGCCATCTGATGGACATAACCTTTAAGTGGGTCATTAGGAATATATTAAAAAAGACTAATTTCCTGGGGACATGTCATTGACGAATTATTAAAACAGGGCAAACCATTCCTCTACTTCTCCCCCCAAAAAATTATCACCCTTGACGAGGAGTTAACCCATTAAACGATGAGCACATTCAATTAGATTTAAATTCCCACCTGTAGGATATGGACACAGCCAGGAATCAGCCCACAAATCACTAGGCATGGCCTCTGATGCAATTTTCGTATTGATTCAGGGTCTGGCACTGCTGACTTTGCCAGAGTGAACCTCTGCTCTGGCCGATCAGTATGCATTTAAAATCGTTTGCGCATGTGGGCCACGCAAACACACAAGGGTAAAGTGAGACTTTTAATGGTGCAACTGCAAAGATGCTTTGGTTGGGACAAATGTTTCTGCTTAATTCAAAGTAAGCAAGCAATCAACTGTTGCATCTGTGACTCAATAACCCCAAAACCACTGCACACTACATGCCCACAACTAAATATAAGACAGACAGAGTTAGTGACTAACTGGTGATCATAGTAGAGCATTTAGCAGCTTACAAGCTAATATTTCCCTCAGGAGTTGGTGTAGACCAAAACAGACCAAAAAGAGAATAAATATTGAACTTAGATTTGTCAGAAACGCATAATAAACTTGTCAGTGCTTTCCGGTGAACAGACTATGAAATTCCGCAGACACTGTTCTAAATTACCTCAATTATATCTTTAGCTTTTCTGTCCTGCAAAGGTACTTATAGTTTCACATTAACACTGATATGACAAATCTGTGTTAAGCTAAAATCGACAATGTATTGCCTCTATATTGTTTAGCTTGATGCAAATTTGGAACATAACATTTAAGGGAAAGCATACCAACGGTCAAAGATAATTGCAGCATAGTTTTTAAAGTTGCTGTTCCAGGCTTTTTTTACCCCCTTAATGAGCACACAACCTTATGCAATGACACAGTATGTTCACATTATAGCGTGATAGCTGCACAGCTCAAACAAGCTTCCTCCGTTTTCCATTCAGCAGCAGAAGCCCATAGTTTCTGCACACACACTGTGCTTATTCTTTGGTTTCCGATTTCACACAGTCATTCACATGCTCTGAGGTGCACAGAGTTAGACAGGTGCGTGTTGTCCTCCAAATGTTTGCGCTGCAGGGGCTCAGTTCGCGTGGGCTTGCTGTGGAGTTAACTGATGTCTGTCCATAGCTGGGTTTCCAGGCTCTGGATCCAAGCATGAAGTAAGTCAGGCAAACAAACAAAGATAGGTATAAGCTCAGAAGAGAGATGGCTGGCTGAGCCGGCATGGGAGGGACTATGGCTAGAGCATCGTGCCAGAGCAGCTTGGGTTGAAGGAGCGTGAGAGAGGCCAGCAGCTGGCCCATGGGGCCCACAGATGGAGCCTCTGGATGGGGAGTGGAAGAGCCTGGTCAGGCATTTCAGATGGACTTGTGGATGAGTCACAAGCCCTCAGCATCCCATACACCTACTCAGTCATGAAGCAGGCCGTTCCTGTCCTTGTGATGCAGCTCACAGGTGTTCACTGATGTAGGAAAACAGGAAATGGAAGTCAATACTTCCTCTGACTTTCTCCCTGGAACATCTTCACATTATCACATTGACTTATGACTGTCCTATTATCTAGGTCAGAGATCTTCAACAGGCTGTCGCCAAATTACTGTTTTTTTTTTCTTCTTTTTTTTCTTAAAAATTTCAAATGTATAAATAATATATGAATATTCATCCATTTTCATCCATCCGCCCAGTATAATATTCAACTCAATTTGATACAATATACTGTATGTAGTAGTGGGTCCCGGCTCTGTCTCTTCTTCAGCTAAGGGATCTTTGGCCTAAAACATCATGTACCCCCCTGGTATAGGCTAATAGTGAGGAGACTAAGCTTGAGTGTTCACAATGTGACATTTTTTTAAAGAAATCTGATAATTACATCCTCAACGTTTATCCAAATGAAAAAATAAAGTCAATCACAGAGTGTATATTTACAAAAAAACAGGTTAAATAACTTTTTTTTAATCAATTTTGTATTGTTATTAGCACCATTTATCATTCAGACATACAGAACAAATTCCACAATATGTGCCACGTCATATCAGATGCAGTGCACAGAACAGAGAAAAACTAATTGAACAAGAACAAAAACCCTCTCCCACCTTCTGTGGTCTCGAGGAAAACAAAACAAACAAACAAACAAACAGAAATCACACCTTGCGCAGTCACTCTTCTCTTCTTGTGGCGCTTAGGTCATTAGGTCTGATATTTGTGCTGCTGTGCTTTTCCGTAGGTTGATAGTTGATAGTTATCCTTTCTGTAGAGAGCTCAAGCATAACTATGTCTAGAAAATATGGCAACCACTGTTTTATACAAAGCCAGTGGGGTGGGGGGGAGCCAGCGTTGAGCTACTGTATCATTTTCTTGGTTGCGGTTGAGCCAGCTAGCCAAATCTTCCTCTGTCTCTCAAGCAGGTGTAATTTAGAGTCATCATTAAGTAACAGAACAATCGGGTCAGTAGGAATTAGATGTCCTATCACATCAGATAGTATTGATGTTGTTTTATGCACCTGTTCACACTCCCAGACCATATGCAGGAAAGTTCCCGTTTGTTCAGGTTGACAGAACGTACAATAGGGAGTGGGAATGGCTTTCGAGACGTATCTCTTCTGAGGATTCCAATATGTCCTATGGCATATGTTGAAGTGGATCTGCTGGTGATTTTGGTTCTTGGAACAGTGGGAAATGTTGTCCCAAACTGCCTCCCAATTAATTGTGTTCCCCTCAGGGCTCAGCTCTTGTTCCCATTTCTTTACTATTGGGAGTTCTCCTATGGATACTTGCAACAACTTAGCATAAATCTTGGACACTAATGCTCTCAAAGGGAAATCAAAAAGCCATTTAATGACTGGGTGCACTTCAGGACCTCATGGCACTCCATAACATTTTAGGGCTGATCTTAAGCAAAGATAGAAGTAAAAGGATCTCCTGGGGATCTCAAAACTAGCTCTTAGGTCTTCAAAACTCAACATACCATTCTCATTGAATAACTGGTCTAGAGTATAAATACCTCTATACCTCTACTGCTTACAAGCAAAAGGTTTGTTACCAGAGACTAAGTGCGTATTGTATCCTTGAGAATATTAATACATACTGTAGGTGGGTGTGAGTTAACTGCACACGACAAGGAGTTATTATTGCCAAGAAAGTGAGAAAAGCTTTACAGTAAAGTGGAAATCTGGGAGAAATTGATTTTAGCATCACAAGTGGTGGTAAGTGGTCATTGCTGTGGTGTTTTTGCACCACACTCGCAACAGATCACTAACCTTCTGTATGATTGTGACCTGTAGTGTGAAAACTTGTTATGGCCAAGTGAGGGTAGACCAGAGTTTTTGTCAGATGGTCTACTTCTAAAATGCAAGTGTTTCTTACTTTTCTTTCTGTTTAGCCATTTTTTATATTGCTGCATGCGCTCACTAGCCTGTTCTCATATTCACACCAATCATTTGCTGTTGGTGCTGCTTCAAGTGTAATTTGCATAACCTACTTTGAGGCAGATATTTCACTATATTGTATTACAAAAAAGTATTGGCAAACAAAATAGTCGCTGAGGAAATGTAGGCAGGAACTCAAATAGCATGACAACATATCTCTTGTACAGTATGGTTCGAAAAATAAAATCACAGACAAGCTGTTCTTCATATAAAAACAACTTTATTGGCTGCTTTTATGTCCGCATTTGTTCTTTACAAATCCATGATGATTATATGATCCACCATGGACCAGCAGCTGCAGGAAATATGGAAGATTTCATAAACTAAGTATGGCATGAATTAATTTAGTTTTTTACCAATCTGTCATAGAGAGTAACAAAAAGAAAATTGGATTTTATAATGACTTCATGGATTGTGGACGAGACTACAGTGAGTATTAAACAAGAAATCACCCAGAATTCCATTTTTAAAGCGTGCATTAACAAGAAAGCAATTGTCTTGTGATCATTAAAACTCTTTATCGCCTCTTCTTTGGAGGAAAAATTTAAAATATGATAATGTTTCACAAGATGCTAGGACAGCCATTGGGCTCTGCTATACTTCTGCATTAAACCCACATTACCTGAATATTCTGTAAACTCCACAGATAATCTTCCCACTCTGTGCTGAGCCTCCAAATATAATGCATCTGTGTAACCCAGCTGGTTCAGTACAGGTTTCCTCGTTCGCTCCAACTTTTCCGCCGGACCGCGTCTGCACAATTAGCTCCATAAGCACACACTGCTCCGAGCAGGTCACGCAAGCCAAGACACTTCCTCCAGGAATAAACCTGACACACAGACCTCACTCGTGTCTTGTACTATTTGTGTTTTCTTGCCATTTTTGACCTGCTGTCACTTGATTCTTCCACTCAAACGCAATGCAAGGAGACATCAAATCCTTTATAGACACATCATGCATATTTGAAGACCGCATTTGGCCCATAAATAGCACTGGGGCTAAATAATTGAAGCATTTGCTGAAGATGAATGGATAAGGCTGCATAGTGGCCAGATGTCTCCTGTTTGGGATCTACTGTGTGTGTTGTTGTGCTGTTGAAGATGAACAAATGATCTCTTACTGGTTTCATAAACCTAGCAGGTCTGAGATTAGACTGAGGCAAACAAATTTCAATTTCTTTGCAATGATTTAATGTTCCAAGAGGCAAGATTCAATATTATATCAGGATATGTAGTTTAATATACTTGGTGTTTTAGTCTTTATTTGTTCAGACAATGAAAACATCATGGACATCCAATATTAGAGGATCAATGAATGTGTGTTGTGGCTAATCTATTACTAAGTACTTAATCACATCATGATGGTATTGCCATAAACTCTACTCATTAATTTGCCTGCATTGTCCTTATACAACCAGAGATAAAGCACTATAGCTATCTTGGTAGAAACATTATACTAGAATCTCGGCTGGTTTACAAATGTTATTTTGTCTGTATTGGCTCCCATTCAAATATTAATATCTTTATGTTTAATAAAGTTGTAAGCATAATTTACACCTGTGCTATTTTTACAAACAAAGAAGATGCAAAAAGAAGCGTTTGCTGTCAAGACCCTGGCATCTCCAAGCTGTCACATACATGCACTGTTGCCCTGGGAGAAAAATGTCAAACGGCTTTCTTTTGCCCTTTCTCAGAGAGGTCATCAGTTACAAGGATTTTTTCATTTTTTTCTTCGCCACCACCATTCCTTAATTCATCTCGCTATAACGCTGGCATCAAACGACTGACATTATCACTGTCCTGAGGGTGCTGGGACATTACAAATGTGCCATATTGACTTTGGTTGCTACATCAGAACAACCACGAGCAGTTCACAAACAAGTTCACAAACTTACCAACACCACCATTCATTCTTTTCATTAAGATTGATGCATTTACTCCTGTGGGCTGACTATTAACACTGTGGCCCGACTAAGAGCCAGTGATCAGGCTTTCCCAGGACATTGGTTAGCAGAGGTGGTGGGCGATTTTGCGTCACTTTATCAACTTAGTAACTAGATGATAGTTTAAATAATCGTCTCATTCGTTAGATATGTGGCCTTTGCTGTCTGATGTAGCGGCTCTACCCGTTTTCCTCAAAGCTTAATCGTATGTTGCATAAGAGAGAATTAGCTTTACGGAGCTTTATAGCAAGTTTCAGCACATTGTTTAGCTGTACATCCCACAAGTCTACAGTTTTCCTTCACTCTCGCCGCTCTCATAGGCTTGTTTTTGACTGCAGTGTCAGTGTTGTGTTCACGACATGTTTCTGCTGTCCCCAAATGGCCAAAAACATCAGTTATTGCAAGTTCGATTACAATTTTAAGGTGTATTTTAGGGCTGTCCTCAACTAAAGAAATTCTTAGTCGACTAACACTTATACGATTTTGTCGACTAATCGATTAGTTGATTTAATTGACAGAGCTGTGCGCTTTGAGAGGTGGTTAAGACTAGAAAAGCACAATATAAATGTAGTTAATTAACCATCTGTAAGACTGAGTTTCTCCACAATTAATCCTGCAAAAGCACCACTTTAAATCTTGTTTACCATAAATGTGCTCAGAAGTTTCTTGGAAATAAGTAATTAAGCATGAATAAGCATACAAAATGACTAATTGACAAAAAAAATCTTAGTCGACTAAGACCAAAACGACCGATTAGTCGACTAATCGACTAAGAGGTGGCAGCCCTAGTGTATTTGATCATCATATTAAATATGATCCATTGTTTTAGAATGACCAGTATATAAAGCAGTTAAACATGTTGAACAAGTGCAACATTAAGTGCTTACAACTTAATGCATTAGTAATAACCTAATAATATGGTATATAATAATGTGAAACCCTGAAAAGGGTCATTCTGCATAATTTATTTCGATGCAAACATTTTACTTTTAATTAAGACTTCGAATGTATGACTTTTACATTCTAATTAGGTATGTAAGTAAAGATTCTGAATACTCATTCCACCACTGCTACTGACCACCAGGCAGCATTATACGGAGGCAGCTGCTCTAAGTGCTAAACAACTTTTTCAAGGGCACAAGGTAGTTTAGAAGGAAGTACTATTATATTACACTGCCTGCTCAGTGTGCTGTGTGCCATTTTATACTCCCTGTAGGAGCCACATCTTTCAACAGAATGTTGTTTATGGTCTCATTTATATTATTTATTGATTATTATATTGTGCACTTATATTGTAGGTGGTGGGCGTGTTTATCATGGTTTGAGCGGAAGTGATAACATATTTGTTTGCTTCACCTGTTTTTCTGGGTTTTTTGAGCTTTGACAGAGAGGGGGTGAGCCTGGGATTTAGAGCCAGTTATTTCGACTCACAAAGTAACTTTACATTTGGTAACTGCTGTAGTTGAATTTTACGGTTGGATGAATAAATCATTGAAATAATATCTTAAGCGCGTCACAGTGTGTTTTACATCTCTGTGTTTAGTCCCTTGCAGCAGCACTTTTGTTTCACCTCTCTTTTCACCCTTTTTACCACACACACACACACACACACACACACACACACACACGCACGCAGCATCTAATCACACGCATACACAAAAAGCATACATGCAAGCATAGATGCACACATTCACATATGGATTTAGCTGACAATTCTGAATAATTGAGAGGTTGCAAAAAACGAATGGTGAACTCATGGTGCTCCATTAAAGTGAGAGATGGTCGTGGAAATGAAGAGAAAGCTCAGGGATTGCCTGCAGGAGAGACATAACATGTGAATCATCATGTATGGATGTTAGGAGGAGAACACCACACTTTAGCGTTCTTATGTGACAGCTGGATTCATTATTGTCTTTTTCTCTCTCTTTCCTGTCTGTCTCTTTAGCGTGCACGCACTCAGCAGAGTTGAGTGCACAGCGAACGAGTCAAGTTAACTGGAACAAATTTAACTTGAGGGCCTTTTTACTGCACCCGAGCTTACAGTGTTATAAAATATGAATATACAAATATTGAATTAATATGTAACAAAAAATGACTCAGGGAATGTTGTTTGCTGATTTGCACAATATGTCGTGGTGGGACGTAGATAGGGTTATGCAACCAAAGAAATGGGACCAAACAGTGTTTACCACAGAGCAGGTCTCTGGCCCTGTGTGAAAACAAACAGGAAACCAGTCAATATATTCCATGTGTAACACCTGTCCCATGTAGCTATATAGTCTCTAGTGTAGTATTACTATGGGAAGGTGTCTGGGTTCTTTGTTTTCTTACTTTAGATGGCGCTATTACCTGTACTAACTAATGCTGGTTAGCAATCTATGTTTCTCAATAATATTAAAATAACTGGCGGTGCCTCCAATATGAATTAGGTAAGTTTTGTGTTACCTTTGATTACTCTTTTTAATTGAATTGTAACTCAGAATGAAACCTCTTGTATCAAAATCTAAGACCCAACAAGTATACTTTAAATACCAGTGGCGTAACGAGCCAACACCGGGCCCTTAAGCAGGATTATCAAGGTGGGCCCCCGTACTATAGCACGTGATGACAGCGCAATGTCCACGAGTAGGCTACCATGAATAGGACAGGATAGGATCATAGAGACACAGCATATAAGAGATGAGATGACTGACAAAATCAGGAGTAGCCTACGCACACCACTGTAACAACAAAAACACTGGTGAATGCGCACCAAGACACATGAAAAAACACACAAGGGCAGTCCCTCCAGGATTTCGCTGCCTTTCTTTTAGATTGTTGCGGCCCAAAATGCCTGATTTTGCGGGAGCTTTTGTAAAAAATTTCGATAAAAGTTGCTATGTCTTTTGGATGTTTGTTTCAATGAAGTTGTGGAAGACAGTGAAAGTTACAAAAAAAGTTTTTTGTATTGTTCTTTAAAAAAAAAAAGCAAACTTGTTTTGGGTAGAATAATAATTATTACTATTAATGAATTACTCTGGGCTAAGATTTCCTAGTAACATTACCAAAAAGGCTCAGGATTGGATGGTACACACATTCATCCGGTTTGATAAAGTACTTATTGGACTTTAACTTATCATTGCACTTACAATAACGAGCGTAGCTGTCCTCAATTTAGGTCATTGTGTCGTCTAATCTCCGGTTTTTCCCGCACCCACTGTGTGTGATTGTGTGTGATTGCGTGTGTGTCAGTTGCGGGGGGAACTCAGCAGCCCCGCCTGCTGCAAAGATCATACAGGATTGAAACAGCGGCAGCTTTCAGCGACTTGATAGTGAAAAATCGTTGTTGTGATGTGATAAAATGTATACAGGTTGGCAGGACGGTATGAAATGCTTTGCACGGTCTTTCGCTGTACGTTTTGTTGGTAAATGTGAGATGTTCGAGTCACACACGTGAAGAGAATGGTCTCTGAAACAAGGAAATGAATTTGACCCGTTCTCACTCCCGCTTGCAAAATTACGAATCCCACTATGGCCATGCCAAGACCCGCCCTATGAAGCAGCTCGATTGGTTGGGGTTAGGCATTTGACCTCGAGTGGTTAAGGTTAGGGTTAGGGGATTGGTCAGGGGATAGGACTTGTACATGTAAGCATGGACGCCTGGCCAATAGTATTGTGTGAATGCTATTGAAGGGCGGGTCTTGGCATGGCCATAGTGGGAAAAAATATATACAACAAACTTTGACCTTTTTAAAACTGTAAATATATATATATATCTTACATTTTAAACGTTTTATTAATGTTAACCATTTTAACATATATATGGCATTAACTTATATTTTCTTCACCATATTTATATATTTATACTGCATTTAAATAATTTCAATGACTGTTTTAACTACTTTTAACTCTCAATATCTAAATGAAATTTAGCCAGGGCTACACATGTGTACTTTATCTTCATCATTAACCAGTGCTTGTTGGTTTTGCTCACAGTATAAACTGTACTTAAGCAATAACTCATGACAGGCTATGGTAGTTGGTCATTGCACATCACCCCTACAAAAGACCTTTTCCAAAATGTAGGACTCCAGTTTTTGCTGCACATCATGTAATCAGTATTACGTTTTTTTATGTATCCTAAAAAACGTTTAATGTCAATTGTGCTTCGGTGAAGTGTTAAAAAACCTTTTCTCTCCATCGTAGTTTGGTCACTACGGAGGTCGACGTTAACTGTAAAGCCGTGTATGGACTGATGATAGTTCTACATCCAAAAGCACAGCCTCCTCATTCATTTCAGTGATACCTCTTGGCACTTGGCACAGCTGGGGTTGCAGAGTTGAGGATGCTGGCAAAAACACAAAAACTTCTGCTATGACACTAAGGATGCAACAATCCAATCTGGGGAGCTACTGTTAAGCTACTGTGGTTACTCATCACTTCCTGCATGTGTAAAACTGTAAGTGATGACAATGCTATTTGTGTTAGCAAAAATGGACTGGATTTATAAAAAAGTTGGCAAATAGGTCAGCACTCGCTGCTACTCGTTAAGAAGAGCACACAGGAATAATTGAAGGTGACATAGATGTACACATTCACATTTTTTATCAACTCTTCTCGCATCTGGAGTTTAAAAGCTGGACAGTCAGAGAACCCTGGAGAGATTTCAGTGAGAAAATCAACTATAAAAGTGTGGATTTTGAAAAGTGAAAGGGCAACATGTCCTCCCCATCCCCAGTAAAAATTACACCCCTGTGTTTAACAAAGCTTGATAAAGGACAGTGGCTCAGAAGTCAAGGACTAGCGTTACATCTTATTAATGACAAATTGGGGTGTTACGTTGTTTAGCAGATCGGTTTTGGTTTGTATTATAAACCGCTGTGAAGTGCTTTGGTTCCTGCTAGGTCTTAACTGCTGAATGTATCACTCAAATTGGACTTGGATTTTATTTCCTCTTCTAGCCGGTACCTAAGACAGCATCTCCAAACCAATACAGCCCCTTTTTTTAAACAGAGTTTTGTTTAATGTCTGAACATGGCCTAAATATTAACATGCTGTTGATCAGGGATTCCTTGTAGACTGTGTGTAGCAGTTTATTGGCCAACTTCAGCCTCAGAGTTATACTCAATTGTACAGGAACATTATGTACGTCATAACTGTTATGTGGTTATCATACATCTGGTACACTGGAGTAAACTGCTTCATAACCAAGATTGTATACACAGAGATGAATGAATATAACCTGGATGTATTGCAATTATATTCTACTGGAGAGCTGTGGGGGGCCCCAATCTGGAAGTTGATTTTTACTCTAGTTATTTCCCCATTGAGGCATTTAAGCTGAGAGGGAAATGCAATACGAACACTCCAACACCAACTCCCTCTACACTTATTCATGCAAATAGATAAACAACCATTTATAAAGGGGAAGCAAACAAGTGCTAAAACAAATTTACAAGTTTACTATATAAAAACTGTGGATTGTCATAAATAGAAATGGGAAACTAAAGAACTTATTTCAAAAGCTCTATTGTGATTTATCCTTGCCCTATCTCAGAAATAACTATTTTCTGACTCTCGAGTTATACATCATTATAAAGTTACAGCTGTGAAGCCAGAATCGCAATGGAAAAATAAGATACTTTTTATTTTTACTTTACTTGCTCTCTTTATTTGATCGGAGTTGCCATGACAATAGGGTACCAGGTTGTGATTAGCTGCTATTAATAAGCAGCCATATCCTTGAAGTAATAGGACCAGAATAGGACTGCAGTATAGGTCACCTTCGTGTGGTAACGTCTAATTTAGAGTGTTTTGACCTTTAACTTCACATTCAAGAACCAAAAAACAGCTAAATCCCACATATTCAAAAATGATATGCATTTGGCAGACTTGTCTAGAACTACTGTGGCTCAGGAAAGACGTATGGTGGCTCCAGAGGGAGATTTCCACTGAAATCTGCATTTGTACTTAAAGCTATAGTGTGCAACTTTTTTATATTAATGGACGTCCGTTACATTCAAGTCATTGCCAAATGAGTTGATACAAAGCTAATTAAGCATGTCAGTTCCACACAACTCTGTCTGTATTTCTCAGTATGGCTATATTCAGAAACTGTGTAGTCCGGCGACTTTACATAACATAACTACCATAACTACATAATTACCTCTTTTGAAGAGTCCATCATGTTTTTTTAATCCTCCGTGTCGTCCTTGACTATTAGCAACTGTGTGGAGGAGGGGTGGGAGTGGTGCATGATCACTGGAAGCTTGCGTTATGTGTTGTTGTCATTACTTAGAATTCCTCATTGGGGCGACAGAAGCTACGCACTATAGCTTCATTGAGTTCTTCAAGAGTCCAAATAAAGTTTGCTAAATATATTTCAGTCAAGGTAGCTCAGCGAAATGTGTATTTGTGACACTTGGATTGACCTTTGAGTAAATGCCTCCCACAGCCAGACGTGTATAAAGTACTAGAGACCCATATTTGAGTAAAAGTGCTCTATTATAAAAGTGACTTGAGTAGAAGTTGAAGTGCTCTTAAATCACAACACTTAAGTGGAAGTACTAAAGTATTCAACATTTTTTGTACTTAAGTATTGCAAGTAGTTTGTTTTAAAATTTACTACTATTTAGTTATTAAAGAAAGCAGTCAAAAGTTTGAATATCATGTTGTTTATATTATGTCAAATGTTTAGCCACAGCTGTAGCCAAAGGAATTAACAAATATTAAATATATTATATTAAAAATAACATATTAAGAAATACTAAAATAAAATGTACAATTATCACACTGTGCAAGTAAAATGAACATCCTCTCCAGCACAGTAACGATTAAAGCCCCAAAAAACGTATCACCCACTAGCTGGTAACGTGTGATGAAGTTGGCAAGCTAGCAAAATACAGATAAACTAGCAGCTTCACATCACAGGGTCAAATGGTTAACATTGAGTAGGCTACTCACTGCAGACTGAAACAACTCAGGACTAGCTTAATCTGCTGTAGTACAAATTTACATCGTCTCTGACTTCAGAACGGGCAACCGTAATGAAAAGAAACACGACGCAATCTCAGGGATTTCTTACGTAAATTAGCATACGTAACTAACGTACACACACTGTAACCTACACAGTCTCCGTAGCGTGAAAAATTCACAACAGTAACGATGCAGCACATAAAAAATGTATCGGAGTAAAAGTATTTCATTCATCGAAAATGTGTACTGGAAAGTGGAAGTAGGAGAAAAAAAAGAATACTCCAATAGAGTACAGATACAGCCTTCTAGTACTTAAGTAGAGTAGTGAAGTAGTTCTACTTCGTTACTATACAGCTCTGCCCACAGCACATTCGTCTCATGCATTACAAAGGTCTCGTGTTATTTAAAAGGGTGACTGATTTTTCATACTCTCTTCGCTCCCTGATCGTTAGCATGACATCAATCACTTTGTGGAGATGTTTAAGAGAGGCAGGGGTGAGAGGTGGTTTCTTAAAAAAAGACTTAATTTTTAATCAAATTATTAATGTTTGGCCCAAACAAACCCCACAAGGTCATTTCTGGTTATGATATAAACATTCTGAAAGTTTTGTTTTGCCAATTGTCCTACCATTCAATGAAAAAACACCATTTTAGAAAGGCCCATGAAAAACATCTGGGTTTTTCGCTCACTAATGCTACATACTTGATTATTTTTACTAGCCACTGGTTTACTTTGTCTCAAATGACACTTCTCTGAGCCTGCAAACACATCTTTTGCTGAGAGCAATGAACAATATAGTAGAGTCAGTGTATTTTTACAGTATACTGTATAATTATAGCTGAAAGCCAGTTTAATGTGATCAGTTTAATGAATGCATTGTAAAAAGGTTCTTCAAAGTAATAATCAAAAATCATGTGTTGGGATATGATTATGAAGCCGAATGAATGCAGAATGAACACGTTTTAATCATTACAGATGCCACGTGCCAATTACCTTATCAGCTCCTACACACAAAATACAGTGCTCAACCGCTGATTCCGAAGAGAGCATAATACATTTAAAAACTAGGAATCCTCCACCATTGTCTGTCCTGACAAAGCTGTAGGTCATGTGTTATCAGTTGTATTGTCAATGTACTAGTCTGAAGCTCCTTGCAGTCTCTATCACTGATACTAGGGTGACAAATAGCTTGTCTCAATGATGCCATTGAAAAGAAGTCACTCTTAAGTGAGTACAATATGCTCCTGGCGAGGATCTCTTCACCTATTTCACCGGCTTGCCTCTGAGAAAGTGTGAATAGCAATTGTCATCACATTCTGAAGCACTGAGCCTGACAAGCCACTCCTATTTGGCAAAAGTAACGGCATTTGAGGAATGATGAAACACTTTAATTAGAGCTTAGATAGAGGTTTGTTTTTATATATATATATATATATATATATATATATATATATATATAGTACAGGCCAAAAGTTTGGACACACCTTCTCATTCAATGCATTTCCTTTATTTTCATGACTATTTACATTGTAGATTCTCACTGAAGGCATCAAAACTATGAATGAACACATGTGGAATTATGTACTTAACAAAAAAGTGTGAAATAACTGAAAACGTGTCTTATATTCTAGTTTCTTCAAAGTAGCCACCCTTTGCTCTGATTACTGCTTTGAACACTCTTGGCATACTCTTGATGAGCTTCAAGAGGTAGTCACCTGAAATGGTTTTCCAACAGTCTTGAAGGAGTTCCCAGAGATGCTTAGCACTTGTTGGCCCTTTTGCCTTCACTCTGTGGTCCAGCTCACCCCAAACCATCTTGATTGGGTTCAGGTCCGGTGACTGTGGAGGCCAGGTCATCTGGCGCAGCACTCCATCACTCTCCTTCTTGGTCAAATAGCCCTTACACAGCCTTGAGGTGTGTTTGGGGTCATTGTCCTGTTGAAAAATAAATGATGGTCCAACTAAACGCAAACCGGATGGGATGGCATGTCGCTGCAGGATGCTGTGGTAGCCATGCTGGTTCAGTATGCCTTCAATTTGAATAAATCCCCAACAGTGGCACCAGCAAAGCACCCCCACACCATCACACCTCCTCCTCCATGCTTCACGGTGGGAACCAGGCATGTAGAATCCATCCGTTCACCTTTTCTGCGTCGCACAAAGACACGGCGGTTGGAACCAAAGATCTCAAATTTGGACTCATCAGACCAAAGCACAGATTTCCACTGGTGTAATGTCCATTCCTTGTGTTTCTTGGCCCAAACAAATTTCTTCTGCTTGTTGACTCTCCTTAGCAGTGGTTTCCTAGCAGCTATTTGACCATGAAGGCCTGATTCGCGCAGTCTCCTCTTAACAGTTGTTCTAGCGATGTCTGCTGCTAGAACTCTGTGTGGCATTCATCTGGTCTCTAATCTGAGCTGCTGTTAACTTGTGATTTCTGAGGCTGGTGACTCAGATTAACTTATCCTCAGCAGCAGAGGTGACTCTTGGTCTTCCTTTCCTGGGGCGGTCCTCATGTGAGCCAGTGTCGTTGTAGCGCATGATGGTTTTTGCAACTGCACTTGGGGACACATTCAAAGTTTTTGCAATTTTCCAGACTAACTTACCTTCATTTGTTAAAGTATTGATAGCCACTCGTTTCTCTTTACTTAGCTGATTGGTTCTTGCCATAATATGAATTCTAACAGTTGTCCCAATAGGGCTGTCGGCTGTGTATCAACCTGACTTCTGCACAACACAACTGATGGTCCCAGCCCCATTAATAAGGGAAAAAATTCCACTAATTAACCCTGACAAAGCACACCTGTGAAGTTAAAACCATTTCAGGTGACTACCTCATGAAGCTCATTGAGAGAACACCAAGGGTTTGCAGCGCTATCAAAAAAGCAAAGGGTGGCTACTTTGAGAATCTAAAATATAAGACATGTTTTCAGTTATTTCACACTTTTTTGTTAAGTACATAATTCCATATGTGTTCATTCATAGTTGTGATGCCTTCAGTGAGAATCTACAATGTAAATAGTCATGAAAATAAAGAAAACGCATTGAATGAGGTGTGTCCAAACTTTTGGCCTGTACTGTATATATATATATACATACACATAGATAGATAGATACATACATACATACATACATACTTGGAGTCTTGAGGAACGCTTTAGTTCTTTAATTGTGATCATTAGTTGTGATGGACATTAGTTGTGAAGTCTATAGTGTGTAATTGAAGGAAAACATAAAGGATTGAATGTTACATACCTAAATAATAAAGCTGATATTACTGAATAGAATTCCTGCATCCAGAAAAATGTGTTTGATTATGAAAGGTTTTAATTAAAGGTGGATGATACATTAAATTATTCTAATATCAATTTAACTTATGTTAGTGTTATTACTTGGTAGTCCGCCTTTCATGAAAACATGCAACTTTAGTGCAGCCACGGGAAATGTTGCACGTCAATTGTGAAGCAGAAGAGCTGAGAGTGAATTCCATTTAAGGGAACACGCCGACTTATTGGGAATTTAGCTTATTCACCGTAACCCCCAGAGTTAGATAAGTCGATACATACCCTTCTCATCTCCGTGCATGCTGTAAGGCTGTCTGACGGCTCCAGCGGCATCAGGCCAGCACAGAAAGTGCAGGTGAATGGTTCCAGCAATCCTACTGCTCCAAATAAGTGACTAAATAACGCCAACATGTTCCTATCTACATGTTGTGATTTGTAGAGTCACAGCGTGTACAAAAAACAATGTAACATGAGACACAACCCCCTTCTATCCCTAAACGAACCAGGAACTATATTCTTAGGCGGAAGAATATAGTACTTTGGCGGAGTGATATGCTCGCAGCAAGCCTGTCTGAGAATATATTTCCCGGCTTATTTATGGTTAGAAGATGGCTGTGTCTCATGTTACATTGTTTTTTGTACACGCTGTGACTCTACAAATCACAACATGTAAATAGGAACATGTTGGCGTTATTTTGTCACTTTTGTCACAATTTGGAGCAGTAGGATTACTGGAACCATTCACCTGCAGGATCTGTGCTAGGCTAAGCTAATACTGGAGCCGTCAGACAGCGTTACAGCACGCACGGAGATGAGAAGGGTATGTATCGACTTGTCTTACTCTGGGGGTTACGGTGAATAAGCTAAAGTCCCAATAAGTCGGCGTGTTCCTTTAAGTTACATTTATTGATTTGGAAACACTTTATAATCATCATAATCATCATTAATAAATGTAGGGGTGCACAATATATCGACTCAATATCGTTATCGCAATATCACGTTGCGCGATATTATACCGGAAGTCTCGCGATAATTACGCGATATTTTGTTTACGTTGCATCCCGCCCGACATGTAACCAAAGATTATAGAAGCAAAAAGAGGAGAAACTCAATAGAACATTGTGTTGCATTCAGTCCAAAATGGCGGAGCTGCACTCAATAGACTCTTCATTTGCAAGCGGCAGCACAACGTTCTTTTGAGTTTAGCCTCTTGTTACGTCTACACTCTTTGATGCACCTCTCGAAAAATACACATCACTTGGTAGCGTTGCAATTCCCCGACTCATTTCCTGGTTCTCCTTCTCCATAAACAACATGAAATAAAGGAGAGGGTTAACTTCTCTTGCTCCAGATTTCCCACCGTGTTCAGAAAGAACAGGGGAGACACTTTGGTTCTCTCACTATAACGTTAGAGTCGCTACTCACTCCGAAGAAAAACGCCTTCACTCTCTCACTTCTTCCTTGCTCTACCACACACACACCGGCTGGCTCGACGCACACACCAGCGGAGAAGTATAAACAAATATCAGCTGCGTGGAGCGCCTCATTTAGGTGCCACTTAAATGCCTGCGCTTCTCTCTGATGATCCGAAAACGGACGTTAAGGGGAACTCAACTGAAACATCGCCGCATGGGAGGCTAGTTAAGAAACACTTGGCATTAGCGTTAGCTAGTTAGCGCTACACCTGACAGCAGGTAACGTTAGCCTACTGTTAGCTAGCAGCTAACCGAGCATTTCAACTGAGTAAAAATGAGGTTAAAATGCTGACAGCTAAACGGTGAAGAGTGTGTCTTTATTTCACTTGAGAGAACTGTAACACCAGACTGTAGCTGCCGTTGTCTGAAAAACAGCACAGACTGAACCTCGCCAGCCTCGTGTTGCATTCAAAGAAATTGTAAAATACGCTTTCCCATACAGTGTTTGGCCCATTGACATATATATATATATATATATATATATATATATATATATATATATATATATATATAAGGTTTGGCCTCGCCAGCCTTGTGCTGCATTCAAAGTAATTGTAAAATACCCTTTTTCCAGCCAGTGTTTTTTTTGTGTGTCGTTAACAGGAATTTACTGGTGAAATAAGATATTGTTATATGTTGTTGTTATTACATTTTTAATAAATCATTACATTTTAAATATATGTATAATTCTTTCAGTTCAGGCAACATTTTAAATGTATCGTTTTAGCACTGGGAAATATGAAATCTATTTTTGATGCGTTTTCCCATAACTTTGTTAATTTTACATATGTTTAAAAATATCTAAATTAATATCGATATCGAAATATTCATTATCGCTATCGCAATATCAAATTTTTTTCAATATCGTGCACCCCTAAATAAATGGCAAATTGATAGTTAATTACACTGTAGTTAATGGTAGGGCTGGGTATCGTTAAAAAATATTTTGTACCGATACCAATGCTGTGACTTTGATACAGGTTCCTAAACGATTCTTTTTTCGATACTAACTTTATAACTCAATAAGAAATTACAACATTACAGCAAAACATTTTATTTATTTTCCAGCTCCTATTACGTGAGCCCCGTCTCTGTGCGTAACGTAGAGTTTTTTTCTGCATACCTCTACGACGTGTAACGTTAGACAGCCAATCACAAACATTATTAGATCTTGGTAGAAGCATGATGCATGCTGATTGGCTCACTGACTCTGATGAGATTTACTCCTTAGGTATTAAAATTGGGTATTGAATGATGAGGCATTTTTCGATACACCATACTTTAGAGGCAGTTCGGTCAGTGCCTAAAAAGTATTGAATTCGGTGCCTGACCTAGTTATTTGTTATTTTACTGTAAAACGGTTTTAATGTTTACTAACTAGCCTATTGGTACTGTCACAATTTGTTATTTTATCAATAGTTTAGAGTAATATAAAATAGTTTATAAATTAAAATGTCTTTGTCAGTGGTTAATACTTTCTGTAAACCATGTATAAACATTATTTGGATGTTATTATAAAGTTACAACTAATGCTTGTAATTTCTTTAATGATTAATAAGTGTTTTATCAAGCATCAAGTAACATTAATTTGGCCCCATTAAATCTTTTCTTTGATCTATAAAAGAGGTGATTATTTGATATTTGTGCATTGATAATAGCTAGCTAATTAATGTTTATAGATGCTTTACAAAGTATTTATTAAGAATTAAAGCTTCAGTGCGTAACTGATATTAATAAACGTCCGTTACATTCAAGCCATTGCCAAATTAGTTGCTACAAAGCTAATTAAGACTATCAGCTCCACACAACTCTCTCTGTATTTTTCTCTGTATTTGACAGACAAACTGACCAACCCACAATTAAACTGCCACAGCAAGAAGCCTCGCCAGAGTCACCAGTGCTGAGCACCCATGAGGTTAGGCGAGCCCTCTCCCATATCAACCCCACCAAAGCCACTGGTCCTGGTGGTGTACCTGGGTGTGTTTTGAAACACTGCGCAGGCGAGCTAGCTGAGGTGCTCACCACACTGTTCAACATCTTTTTGGAGCAGGCTATTGTTCCAACATGTCTCAATGTCACACAAATCATTCCTCTTCCAAAACAAACAGCAATAACCTCCCTGAATGACTATCGCCCAATTGCCTTGACACCCATAGTCATGAAGTGCTTTGAGCGAGCTGTCCAAAAACACATAAAAAGCCAAATCCCCTCTTGTTTGAACCAACAAGTTACATAGTGTTGCTTTAACAGTATGGCGGCGGCAGCAGGTATGACGGGAGTTGTCATTGCGCTCCTTGTTTTGTGCTATTTTTGGACAATTTAAGATATAGACTCAATGACACTGCTTGTTTTTCATCACAATGCAAGTACTACAGTGCAAAAAATATCCGGGAGCAATTTTACAAGTTCCACACAAAACTTTGAACAACAATAAACATTTTGGATTTGGGAGACATGCTGCGGCTTTTGTTTTTCCATCTCTTTACTAATGCTCAATTAAAAGCAGGACAAGCAGTGTACGCAGTCTACAAATTCCTCAAAGCCGCACTCTTATAATCGCCATCTGCCTACTCTTATCCCGGGACATAGACCAATGTCCGGGACCCCTCAAAAGACCGGCGGAACGTGAACCCCGGGTTACCATTACGTTGGCCACCAGCAGCTACTTTGGCCACTACGGTACTGGCTCAGCCCCCCTGTGGACCTGGAGGTCGGGGTGTTTGTGCCGTTGATGGCCTCGGGTGGCTCCACTGGAGTGGCGGCGAGCGTGGGTCCGTTGGCTGTGGTCGGCACGGTGGAGGCCGACGTTCCAGCACGCGGGACGCTGCACCCGTTGACGCGCACCGGAGGTCCCAAGGGGACTGCCGTGGGCACATCGGACTGTGTGCCTGGGGGGTCCTCGGGCTGTGGTGGAGTCGGGATCGCGGAGGGAGGAGGAGAGGTATTGGCAGCTGGGATGCAGTCCACGGTGGCCCTCAGCGCGTCTAGCACGGTGGCCTTAGGGGCTGCTGCTGCTAGCGTAGCAGCTAGGAGGCTACAAACAACTACAGCGTGCATCGATGGTCACGTGACATTGGCTGAAAAAACACGACAGCTGAATTGGAAACAGTACCAGGGATCCAAAATGGGTTTGTACCTCAAACTCTGACTGCACCAAACTCCGGCCAAGTTATTAAAAAGACTAAAAATTTTGTAATGAGAAGATATCGGGTGACAAATATTTGTAATACATTAAACCAGGCTAAATTAATATGGGACAATAAAAATAAGCCAAAAGGTCTTCTTTGTGCTCACCTTAACATGAACAACTAGACCATATACTCAGGAATTCAAATATTGATATATTAGGCCTGTCATGGGGTTACCCCATGCCTTCATTTAAGCCAGTGGTAGCATTGGTCCTAGCATGTTAAGCTAACCTTAGCATGAGCATTAGCATATGACTGGTAGCATTAGCATTACAATTAGCATGTGGGCTAGCATCAATGGACACATGGCTTGTCAATTCATGTTATTTCCTTTCAATGTATTTAAGTACTAGTCGAAAGAGTAGAAAGCATGATTTGATAAATACGACTCATACACAGTTCATTTCAAGGCATTTATTTTAGGTTAGTGAATTTACCCAAGGTCATCAAAATGTTTCATTCACCTGTTCTCATGTTCAAGCAGGGTGCTGGGTCGAAGCGGCAAACAAGAAGTGACAGAGTCCGGAGTAATTTGTAGGGGGGAGGACCTGAAACAGTCCAAGTGTAAGCCAGTACAGAGGGGGGGTTTTTGAGAAGCTTGTTCAGCATAACATTTAATTGCTGGTTTTATAGTTGGTATCTTGTGTATTGATGTAGCCAGAAATGTTGTGGAATGTTGGGGTAACATGATGAGGTTGATTGATTTCCAATTAACTTTGGTTTGTCTTGTAGGAGGAGCTTCAGGTATAAAGGAAGGAGGCAGAGGCTCCTTGGGAAGAGAACAGTTTTGGCCTGGAAGGGTGCAGGTGCAGGTGCAGGTGCAGGAGCAGGTGCTACAGCCCAATAGTCAGGGCCTGATTTAGGCTTTTGTTTTGTTTAATATTGGTTTAGTATGATAATTTAAATAGTTTGTACTTAGTTTCTTTGTTGTTTTTGTTATTTTTGATATATTTTTGTAATAATTCATCCATGAACTACCGCACTTTCCCCATGAATGGGGGAGAAATAAAACAAAGCACCCGGTGAAGAACTCCTGAGTCCATGTCTCCTCCTTCCACCATGGGGCTAAACCTTACAAGGCCTATCAAAAACTTGGCTTAAAGAATCCTTTCCTGAAGCTGGTGTTGTTTCCCTGACTACAATGTGTTTAGAAGGGACAGAGGTAAAGGAAGAGGTGGGGATGTATTGCTGTATGTGAAAAATAATTTGGAGTGTTCACAACTAAGTGTGCCAAGTGGTGTCCTGCAGGGATCTATCCTTGGGCCAATTCTGTTCTCACTTTTTATCAATAACCTACCAAATTCATGTCCAAACGTCCTCTCGCAGATGTATGCGGATGACACAGTGATTGACACTCAAGCAAAAACCGTCCAACAAGCAGTTGCTGATCTCACAGATGCCCTATTCTATGTGCAGGACTGGCTCAAGGATTCATGCCTCATGTTGAACACCAGAAAAACTGTGTGCATGTACTTCTCAAAACGCCAGGTCGAAGTAACCAGATCCAATGTCTTTATGAATGGAGTGGAACTTGACGTGGTCTCAGAATTTAAATACCTTGGGGTAGTCCTTGAGCCAACATTTTTTTTCAAAAGTCATGTAAAAAAAGTAGCACAGGTAGTCAAATTTAATCTTCAAAATTTCTGACATATTCGAAATAATTTAACCATGGATGTTGCTAAAACATATTTTTATTCAATGATTATTTCTCATTTTGACTATTGCTTGACTACCTGGTCTCTTGCTTACCCCACAACACTTGCAACCATGGAAAGTCTCTATAAAAAGGCATTAAAAACACTTTATAAAAAAACGCTATCCTACCACTATTGTCATGTTAGAAAAAAACATAAGACTATTGGATTTTGGCAATATGATCAATTTTGAAAATGGCCTGTTTGATATATAAGGTTCTACACTCCCTCGCTCCTCCACAATTGAAGGACTTTCTCAAATCTAAAGAAAATTTGCAGAGGACCACTCAAGCCTCTACTAG
Organism: Perca flavescens; assembly: GCF_004354835.1. Taxonomy (NCBI): domain Eukaryota; kingdom Metazoa; phylum Chordata; class Actinopteri; order Perciformes; family Percidae; genus Perca; species Perca flavescens. Next base: position 18,371,324 of record NC_041342.1, read on the forward strand.
AGGAGACCTGATAATACCCCACAGGCGTACCATCTTCGATCAGACGGTGTTGTCTGTCCGAGGTGGGAACCTGTGGAATAGGCTTCCTCTAACACTGAGAGAATGCCCTACATATAGCTCATTTAAAGCTCAGTTGAAAAAATGGCAATGGGAAAACCAAATTTGCACACATTAGTGGGTATGTTGTATCCTTTTCTGAATTTCTTTACTTTGTAATGTGTATATGGATTTTTGAAGTTGAATGAATTTTTTAAGTCTTATGTGAATATTGTATATAGGGCTTTTGTTAATTTATTGATAAACGATGTACTTACTGTAGATGTAAATGTTATTATGCAATGTTTTGTGACATGTGTGATCTTAGCCCGTGGGACTAGGGATGGAAATTAGCCCTTGGCTACAATCTGACATGTTTACATTCATGTATTCCATGTTTGTTCATTAACATGCACTGTCCCAATCAAAGAAATAAATTAAAAAAAAAACACCAGTTTGCCTATCGAGCAAACAGGTCAACCGAAGATGCTGTTTCACTGGCCCACCACACTGCAATGTCACATCTTGAGCAGCTGAACAGCTATGTGCGCATGCTGTTTGTGGACTTCAGCTCCCCCTTCAATACCATCCTCCCCAATAGCCTGGCTGTCAATCTCAACAACCTTGGAATCAACTCTCATCTGTGCATCTCAGTCCTAGACTTTCTGACCAACAGACCACAAACAGTGTGCATGGGTAAGCACCTCTCCTCTTCCATAACACTGAGCACTGGGGCCCCCAGGGGTGTGTTCTGAACCCACTCCTGTTCTCCCTCTTCACACATGACTGTAAACCCACTGATGACTCCAACATCATAATTAAGTTTGCAGATGACACCATCGTGAATGGACATATAAGCAACAACGATGAGGAGGCCTACAGGAGGGAGGTGGAAAACCTAGTGGAATGGAGCCAAAATAACAGACTGGTTTTCAACTCGAGGAAAACGAAAGAAATTATTCTGGACTTCAGGAGGCATAGAAAAGATGGTCACCATCCCATCAGCATCAACGGTGAGGTGGTGGAGGTGGTCCAGAACTTTAAGTACCTGGGAGTACAACTCAGCGGTGACCTGACATGGTCTACCAACACCAAAGCTATGGCAAAGAAAGGGCACCAGAGGATGTACTTCCTAAGGTGCCTGAGGAAGGCCCACCTCCCGCAACAGCTGCTAATCAACTTCTACAGATGTACCATTGAGTCTATTATCACATACTGCATCACTACTTGGTATCCTGGCTGCACCGCGGACAACAGGAAGGCCCTGCAACGCATCATCACTACAGCACAGAAAATCATCGGAGCACAACTCCCAACACTGGAGGAAATTCACAGAACCCGCTGTAGCAAGAAGGCACTAAGCATTTGCAAGGACCCAACCTATCCTGGACACTGCCTCTTCATCCTCCTGCCATCTGGCAGGCGCTACAGAGCACTTTATGCCCGCACCAGTAAGCTAAGGAACTGTTTTATCCACATGCAGTTGCACTGATGAACACACTCCACCTCCTCTGCCCCCCACCACCCCAACCTGTGTGCTAGTGTAAACACATTTGTCACTGCAAACCATTTTTATGGGTACAAGTGCAATTTGCATATTTGCATATCATGTGTAACTATCTATTTATTTAACTTATTTATGTATTTTAGTCTTTTTAGCTGTGGGCATCTCAGGTTTCTTCCAAACAATGTCTCGTTGTATCTGTGTACAATGACAAATAAAGTATCTTATCTTCTCAGTATGGCTATGTTCAGAAGATTGTGTCGTCCGGTGACTTTCACGCGCAGAAACTCGAGTGAAGATAATTAGGGTTGGGCATCGAGAACCGATTCCTACTTGGAATCGTTTCAAAAATTACCATTCCATCGGAATCGTTTCTTTATTGGAATCGTTTGGAGGATTTGGTTTCAAATCTGATAATAGGTTCCAAATTTAACATGCACAAGTTTTGGTTTCCGTAGTGGCCAGGCGCTTGTTGTGTTGCAGCCTTGGAGCACAGTAAGAAGTGCTCTAGTGTGGCTTTATTTTACACTGAAAAAGCCCCGTCAAACTGCAACCCACCAGTGAATCAAAATAAAACTTTCCTCTTATTTGTGAAATAAGCATGGTACCCGTTTCAACTCCACCCTCAAAGAATTGGAATCGAGAATAAATAAGAACCGGAATCGAAAGGAAGAATCGGAATTGGAATCAGAATCGTTAATATTCAAACGATGCCCAACCCTAAAGATAATTACCTCTTCTGAAGTAGGGCTGAATTGTGATTTTTTTTTTCACAAATATTGCAATTGCGATTTAATAAGCGATTGTTTTTTAAGCTCTTTGTCTTCTGTATTATTCAACAAAGACGAGCAATAAATCATTGCATAGTATGAACAACACAAGATTAGATAGATTAAACAATGATGATGAAATTAGGTGATGCATGAATTTATATGAATGACATCTTTTATTTAACTACTTCAGTCACAGTAGTATATTGAGCACTGACCAAGCCTGGTGTAAACATTCATATGAAAGTCAGAAACAAATTACACAAACTAAAGTGCAGATTTTAGAAATATAAAAACAAATATGTGGCTAAATCCACACTTAGTAGTATTTAGATTATTTAATTATTATTTACTGTAATAAACGTGGATTGCACTTTTTAAACACTGTCTTTGAACTTTACTAGACAGTTAGATAGGTAAAAATATAGTATATACAGTATATACAATGGTGTATTTCTTTTTTACAGCGCACACAGAGGAGCTGCCTCCAGCCCCTCCCTCCCCTCATGAAGTTGCGTGCCGTGTGCATGACAGCGTCAACGCTGCACTTGCTCAGAGAGGCTATCGTTACGTTAGTAGTAGCATGCTGCTGTTGGTCTTGCTGTGGGATTAACTGTAGTAATAAAACCGTTGAAACAACGCTGCCACACTGCTGTGAAAGCTCCCTGAACGTAATTTATCAGTCTGGTTGTTACCCCTCCCCACGGCAGTCTCCTCCACTCCATATCTTTATAGCGGAGCTAGCTAACCGGAGCTAACTGCTAACTGGAGCTAATCTTTGCCAACAGAGCCTTCAGTTCTGCGTGCCTGTATCCATTAACTGCATGTTTGGACTCAAGCCCGAATAAAACCCATAATTTTATTAAAATAGCTGTAAAAGTTTTAAACTACAACTCAGAGTTGTTTGAATGCAGACTGATTTGCTTTTGCGAGTCACGTGACCGAATCACAGCCTTTGTGATTAGGAAATCGCATTTTAACATATCGCAATATTATTGCAAATGCAATTAATCGTTCAGTCCTACTCCACGTGTTTTTTTAATCCTCCTGTCCTCCTTGGCTGCTAGCAACTGCGTGGAAGAGGTGTGGGAGCGCGTGCACGTAAGGCTTGTATCATGTGGACACGCCGACAGTGTTGTTACTTAGAATTCTTCATGGAGGCGACAGAAACTACGCACTATAGCTTTAACAAGGTATTATAATCATCAGTTGCAACTTTATAATAGCCATCCAAATAATGTTTATTTACGGTTTACAAACTATTTCTGGAAGGTTTACAAATATTTTGGTTATCATTAACAAATACTTAATATATACAATGATGTTATGCTGTTTGCAACAATAAACTTAATTTATACATGTACCTGTTTAATAACGTTTCTACTTGCTAAAATGTGCTGTTATGGTTTCTCTTATATTTTTGGCTGGTATAACAACCTCTTTGTCCCCATTATAAGGGGAAAACCATTCTCAAAAATCTTTGTTCCTGAATAGGGTACCAGTGGTGCATCGTGTCTGCCTCTGGCGCTGCTACATCCTGCACATCCCTCTGGGGTGTGTGCATTGGCACAGAGGTGGAGAGCATTGTGCCAACACACAAACACACATGCAACCACAAGTGCCCACACACACATTCTCTTTGTCTCTATGTCCCTTTCTCTCCTTGTCTCTGAATGGAAGAAGCTACGGGGACTTTGGCACTGCTTATATTTAGCTGCTGCAGTCCTTTTTCTGTGTAGTGATGTCTCCCACGGTCTCCCCCAGCTGTTTTTATCAAGTCACTCTGTCTGCATTATTCATACTCTGCTATTGAGACAGGGGAATAGGAAGTCCCGACCACCACTTTGATGACATGCAAAGAAGGGGGGTGGGGAGATTTGTGTGGGTAAATGGGTGCTTACTTGTGTGCATGGGTATTTTCTGTGCATTACATTGTGCATGTGTGTGTGCTAGATCTTCTAATCTTCACGAGTGTGAAGAAGATCAAATTTAGCTTAATGTTATTTTCGCAGTTTTCCCTCTTGTATTGCATTTATGCAATGTGTTCATTAAAGCCATTCATCATCTTCATAGCTGTGGGTTTCCCTTGTAGAACCAACAGAAAAAACACAGCTCCCTCCTGTACTATAAATATCTTTCATGGTGGAACACCCTCCTAGGCTTTGTCAGAGACAAATCTAACCACCAGCTTGGATAAAATATGTCTACGTACATTATTGGGTAATTACATAATCTGAACATTCTGACAAGGCAACAGATGTAATAAAAAAATGAAAAACGTGTATTCCCCATACATAATATTTCTTAAAGTCTGTGTGCCGCTTAGGTTTGATAGAGATTGTTGCTGTAAGGAATATGGCTGATCCTCCATCATAGAGATTTTAATGTCAGTCTAACGTCTTAATAGAAATACAGCAAAGATGAATGGAATCACAGTATTATACAAGCACACACACACACATTAAAGGTAATGCTCCAGGTATGAAGGCATGTATGAAACGCTAAAAGTAGGCAACGGTGTAACTGTGTATGCCGGTGTTTGCAGTTTTGCGCGTGTTTGCATTAATGTGCGAGCCTGATTGACAGTGTGAGTTCCCATGTTGACTCAGTATGATTGAGTTGGAGATGTGAGTGCACTCTGCTGGCAGCGTTCTCCATTTTTCACCATCTTGAGCCGTGAGATGGGACGACAGGCGCCTGTCGGACCCGGAGAGCTCCTGTCTGCCTCTCCGTAATCCCATTCTTGGCATGTACAGGCACGTCTATGGCCCACAAGAACACCCATCTCATGGAAACTAATCCATTGATCCCTCACTGTGTGTCAGTCACAAAAGCAGTTAGAGCTATGAGCTACAGAGCTATGCTATGTCAAGTGTGGCCCTCAAAGCTCAGGAATCGATAGTGTGAAAGTAATTTGGGATGCAAATGGTTTAAAATGATGGCTCTGTGTATGTGTGGCGCACAGAGTAGAAGATGCGTGGAAGAAATTGATGTTTTTTGTAATTATGATTGAACCATTTTAATCACATTGTAAATGACATGTATGATGAAGGCACGTTTAAATTAACAATATGTTTTTCTAGGACAAAGGTCTGAGTAAGTAAGCCACCAGGAAATACCAATTGTCATCATGGTTTTTCTCAAATCTAAGGACAGCTCTTCCCCCCTCTGTATGTATCGCATCTAGAAATACAACCCAAATATAAAGTGATATAAAATGATTTATGAAACAGACTCATTGGAGAGTAGGGCAATGAAAATGCCATCCGCCTGAAAATCTAATCTAGGCGGTGGCATGTACAGGAAGCCTTTCACAGGGTGATCATGTATTAAACAGACTTCCCCTCGTTAAATATTCATGGGCAGAGATTTACTCATTAATCTTTCATTATCTTCTATCTCTCTATTTTGCATACATCAGGAGCCTGTGAGCCGTTATTGGTTGCAATCACCTTCATTTTACATTTCCCTGCTTGTGGATGCTTGCAGTTTTGTGCTGATTGCATTGCTTATATGCGGCAGATAATGAGTCATCTTAATGTTTGAGTTTCTAATTTTGTCACTTTTTCTGTCTGTATTGGAAATCAAAATTCAAGTTTTTGTGATGAAATAGTCCGACAGCGAGTTCTCTCTGGATTTCTAGCTCAAGGGCTTAAGTGGGAGAGGAGTTTGGGTGACCATACAACACCAGGCTTACTGAGTGAGGCTTAACCGGATCTCTACATCAGCAAAGATGTTTGTGTCAAGCCGAGGACACACTCCACTTCCATTTGTCAATAAGGCTGCAGGTGCACCACAACCACAAACAAACAGGAATAGGGGAAGAAGTACTCAGATCCTACAAAAACTCTTACGGAAGCATTATAAGCTAAATGTACGTACTTAACATACTTATTCTGCAGCAAAATGGACCATGTGACTGATATATTATTATATTTGACATTATAAGGCTCATTTTGATGCATCAATGTGTATGGAGCTAGTTTTAACTATTTTATATAAAAAAAGGTAGTTTAGTCAACGGGTTCCCAACATGAGGGTCAGACTCCCGATCACAAGAGAAATATAGTGGTTCGTGAGATAATTAATGGGGTACGAAATAGGACAAATAAAGTTCTGTTTTTGAAATATTCTCTATTATAATTTTAGTTTTTTTGTGACATATTGGTCTTTTTATCTCTTCAGGTCTCTGGCAGTTATTTAAATAAACCATCTGAGAAGTTTAATGGGGAACTCATAGACATCTGAAACGAGAAGGAGCCTCAACTCGTTTTTGTCACAAGCCAAAAAGGATACCATTGTATTTCATAAATGTATCATTTGTTGTTTTTAATATGAAAATCTTAATCGTAACTCCAGCTGTCAAATAAATGCAGTAGAGTAAAACGTACAATATGTCTCTCTGAAATTGAGCAGAAGTATAAAGTAGCAGAAAATAAAAACACTCAAGCACAGTACTTGAAATGGTATACTGTATGTGCTTAATTCCTTTCCACCACTGCAAACAGGCACATTGTTGCACACAAATCTTTGCCTTCTGTACAACTATAAAAAAAGGCATAAAAAGAACAGGATTTATGTTAGCTTTAAAGTTGCCCTCGTATGATTCACATTCATATCAACACCCGGTTCTTTGAAACTCTTTGACGTGAACGATGTGTTCTAAATTAGTCTTTTTGGGGGAGAAAAAGTACAAACTGTTGCTTCGAGATGAAAGACGTTGGTAGTCCACAGAGGTCAGCAGTTCACGGACTGCGTACTTGGCTTCCCAGAACCGCCTCCAGTATGATTAAAGATGTGCTGTGATGTGATCCCGGTGATTACCATAGATGACTATAGGAGGGCAAAGCTGGGAGATGGTGTGTAGGACTTCAGGGGGACACTGGTGGGCAGGGACTTTATCGACCTGCTCTCTTGGATTCCTGTTAATAATATACAGGGACTTAACACGCCTACACATGTGGACAATGTGCAGACAGAAATGCATGGACAAAAGCACACGCCAAGATGGTAGAGGACATAAGAACAAACAAACGTTATTCTATAAATATATCACACAACCAAAAAAAAAAAAATTAACTTAATAACACCACAAATCTCTGTTTCCTGCATGTGAGGAAAAACGGTTTGAAAATTGGCAGAATCTTAACGTTGTTACTGATTATGACTTTTCTCAATGCTTTCGTCCCTTACACCATCAACACCATGGTTCTCAGTAGTGCAGACCTTGTTATCATGTCATTCGCTTTCTTCATAGTCTGACTTGCTGGTAACAATGCAATTAATGAAATGCTCTGGGTAAAATTACTTAAAGCTATAGTGCGTATTTTCAAGTAATGACAAGAAAACTGTCGGCGCGTCCACATGATACAGCCTTTCGTGATCACTCACCGCCCCAAGCAAAGGAGGACACAGAGGATTAAAAAAAACATAATGGACTCTTCAGAAGAGGTAATTATCTTGGCTCGAGTTTCTGCGCGGGAAAGTCATCGGACACCACAATCTTCTGAACACAGCCATACTGAGAAATACAGAGAGTTGTGTGGAGTTGATAGTCTTAATTAGCTTTGTAGCAACTCATTTGGCAGTGGCTTGAATGTAACGGAAGTTCATTAATATCAAAAAGTTACACACTAAAGTTTTAATGGCAAAACAGAAATTCTTCCACCGAAAAGTTATTTCTTACCTTAACCCCAACATACGCACAGATTTGAAATCATATAGGTCTTTCTCCAAGGAACAATACGCTACTAATTTTTGGCATTTTGACCAACTGTGCTCTTTCATCCCTGTAAACTGCTCTAGTTATTTATTTATTTCATGAAAGGAAAAAAAAAAAACTATTTCGAGCCTTCTTGCTATTCTTTCAGTCCACCGATATGACTAATGAAATAGTGAATCATTGTGCAGAACCCAGTTAGGATCATGCTGTTCCCACTGATCGTCCAGCTTTGAGGAGGTATGCATGTCTGCCATCTGTTGTTATTTGGACATTGGCTGGCACCATACGATGATATATTGATTCATAACTATTGACAGGTTGACTTTGATTCGGTCCCTCCCCACGTCAAAAAATAAAAACAAAACTAGAGAGGAGATTGTTTGTTTGAATCCCCAGTGAACTGAAAACCAATTGGTAAAGTTAATTTGAGAAAATGTCTGAACTTGGCTTTAATGTTGTTAACGTTACCCCCCAAGCATTAGCATGAGCTACTTGTCAACGAAGCACATTATAGTAACATTAAGCTGAATCGATCAATATTGAAATATATCAATAAATTAAGTCTCTCCTATATCACTGTGTTTCTAAGTGGCATGTAATCAATGAAAAATTATGCTGTGTGGCAGAAAACAAGGTGTATTACGGTTATAGTAGTATAATTGTTTCTGTGACGTATGATTTACAATTACTCTCGAACGTATCATCTGGGGTCCCATGTTTTGAAGGAACTAGGAACTAGAGGGGTCAAAGGTTATATGACGCCATTGACAGGCGACTAAACAAAACGCCCCGTGTCACTGAAATACAATTACAGATTTCTCTGGGTTTGAACATTGTTGGAAACATTTGGGATGGTGTAAGTACACAACTCAACAACATATATAACATAGGTATAGTCATTTTTAGATATTTTAATGTTTATCCACTAGAAAACAAAGCCATGTTTATTTTTCTACTAGTAAAAGATCACAATTCATTAAAAAAAACTGAATATGTATATTTTGAATGGCCTAAAAAATATGTCATCGGTGGGGACCTAATTAATATCAGGACGAGAAGGGAATATACCAAAATAAAAGAAGTGTAGATTCTGACAATTGACATTACTGGCATATACGATGCATGGCTGGTATAGGGAGGAGGTTTATGTCATGTAAAACACAAGATAAAGTAATGAAACATGGGCCTTTAACACCACCTGAGTTCAATTCCCAGTGGCCCTTGACACCTAAATTGCACCGTGTCGTCTTGATTATAACTGACACACCCCCTATTGTGCCTCTTCTCCCACTTTAGCACACCACGATCACAGTGCATTTGCAAAATAGAGAACAAAAACACAGATTTGTGTAATGAAAATTCCAACTCACTGCCACAGAGCCCCATGCGGCATGCACCACACACTGTCATGAAACTCGAGTCTAATTTGTCTCTGTTTAATGATGTGTATCTTCAATGACCTGTTAGATGTGATACTAAATGGCTGAAGTACACTTCAAGGAGAAAATGACAGTGGACACATAAAGATCCCAGAAGTTTACTTTACAGTGCTGGATGCATTGAGGCACTCACAACTCGGCCTACGAGAACTAATGGCAAGTCCCAAGATTCATAGAACACTGAATCAGATTCAAACAGCACAATATAGCACTGTCACTTGCACAGCGCCAGCTGAAACAGATGGGCAGATGAAACAGCTGTGTGTCTAAATTAATAGGGTGTGCAACATCAAGCTGACAGCCCGTCTCAGTGGACATTGTGTTAGTTACTGACTACAACCCCCCCTTCTCTTTTGTTATTTTGCTTTATTATGTTCATGTATTGTACTCCTTCATTATCATTATTATTATTCATTATTCAATATGTTTATTCAACAACAAGTACAGTATGCATGAGGTATGGGTGAGTACAGAGGCATAGGCACTGTGGGCAGCTATAGGTGGTCCTGTACAATTGGACTCTGTAGTAAATCCAGAGTTAGTAAAGCCCTGTATGAGACTGCATCTCTCTGTATGAACAAAAAGACACATTTAACAACTTACTCTTGCTAAAATGAACATAACTGTCAGTGTAAAAAAAAAACTCCTGCTGTTGTTACAACTCAGAAAATATAGGAACAGCAGGGTTAGATGGTGCAGACTTCATCCTGACCCAAGACTTTGCCCAAACACTTATACAACAAAAACTAACAACCTCTCACATGATAATGAGCACTTGTGCTTAACGAGCAGCTTAAAGTGCCCATATTATGACTATCACTTTTTCTGGGATTTGGGGTGTTCTTTTGTGTCTCTGGTGCTTCCACACACAAACTTTGAAAAAAATCCATCCATGCTGTTTTGAGTGAGATACGGTTTCTGAATGTGTCCTGCCTTCAGTCTCCTAGTGAGCTGGCTCGGACTGTGACATCACAGTCCGAAATGAGCTGGCTAACCACAACCGTTAGCTCGTAGCGTTAGCATGCTAGGTGACCAGGTGAAAAGAGGATCTGCAGCAGTGAGAGAGAGCTGTGCAGTACAACAAAAATATGGTGTTTTTTGAAAATTAAACCATGTAAACCTATTCTGGTACAACCTTAAAATACAGTTATGAACCTGAAATTGAGCATAATATGGGCGCTTTAAAACACACCAGATATGCACTTTTGTATTAAGGCCATCACATGAAGCAACTGTACACATAAATTTTATATGATTTTTTTGTTTTGTTTTATGTTAAATTAGTATTTTACTGAATTGGTCTTTTGTCAATACTTTGGTAATGGACTCTAACTTAAAAAAAAATTCTTTGAGGATTATGGCCCTCCACATCCATATAGTGGATGACCCACCCGTGCTGATATTCCTTTATGTGAGACTGCATTTACATACACTACTCCTCTGTCAGTCAGTATCATCTCAGACCTCTTTGTAGCAGCAGCCATAAGATGCATGCAGCAGTGTGACCCTTCCTGCCTCTGCATCTTTTTATTATTATTAGATTGAAAAGTGCATCATATTTGAACATTGTTTTTTGTTTTTTTTTAAGTTTACTCTTCAAAAAACTACTTTTCAATGTGAAATTTTGAAGCAGTATCCTGGGCTTCAAAAGAGAGAGTCTGTCCTCTATTTACAAAGAGAGTCTCTGCTGTTTTATCTGTAGGACATGTTTTATTCCAAAGTTTTAGTGCAGTTTAAAACCGCACCTCATGGATTACTGGTTCCATGAATAGGGTGGATGGGGACTGGATGTGTCAGCAGGTTGATGACGTGTTGCCACTGGGAAACATCTCTGAAGACACAAACTGACATGTGGGTTTGATACTGTCTAATGGTTTCTGATTAGAATGAAATCATCCTGAGACAAAACTTTCCACATCTATTTTTAGGAGATAAGAAACAAAGAATAAATCTAATCTTTTAAGGTCCAGCTAGGCAGAGGAAATTCTTATCAAGAATGTTGAAATGATTCAACACTAAGTATTATTTCATTTTTATTTTATCAGAGAAAAGTAGATCTGAAATATGCTTTAGTCACTTTGATTTATATCTGTTAGGTATGATTTCTACCAATCACTGGGCAATGCATGCTGTATTTTTATCATTTCAAAAATAGCACCTTCAGATCTCAATTGAAATGGAACTGATCCTCCAGGTTGCTTCTGCACATGCAGACAAATAAAACCAGGGTATACGGCATCCCTTTCACCTGGATCAACGGAAATACATTTCCAGGATAAAGCCTGAAATCCTGGCCGCGCGGCTCACACACAGGATGTCAGGCTTTGCCCCTCACCTTATGCTCTCTGTGCGTTGCCGTTCTCAAAATCCCTTTGCTACGGAAAACAACAGCAAACTCTAGCTAGCAAGCCACACGCTGAAAAGGACAAGTTTTGAAGAAAATGTGGTTCGTGCAATAGGGCAGCCCTGCTTGGTTCTTTCGGTGAATGATTGTAAATATTTACAAAGAATATGTTGGGGCATTTCGATTCGGACCGATTGGCACGATTGTTATGGACGAAGTACACACGGCGATTACATCGTATGTTTATATTTTTGCGTATTTAATGTGTAACTCTATGTTGTCTCGCACGTTTTATGCCTTGTCTTGGCCAGGTCGTCGTTGCAAATGAGAATTTGTTCTCAATCGGATTAACTGGTTAAATAGAGGTTAAATAAAAAATAATAATAAAAAAATAATCTGTAACATAGTTTCCTCTGACTGCTACTTAACCCTTGTGTTGTCCTCGGGCCAAATTTGACCTGTTTTCAAAGTTTTTTATATCAGAAATATGGGTTTCTTTCAACTAAATTGCCAAAAATATCATGGATGCGTGGGTGTACGTTGTATGGAACCCATACAACATTCTTCGCAGTTAACATTAATGATTACTTCCATTGAATTTTGGGTGTTTTATTCAATTTTATAGCACTTAAAAAAAAAAAAAGGTTTTAAAACAGTATCCTGACTAAACTTTGACATAAACCAGTCTGTGATCCACTCAACATCCTCTGATCTTAACTAGTAGTCAACAATTCATAATTTCTGCTTTTTTTTTAAACTCGAAAACTAAGGATAAGATGTAATTTAAATTAAGTTGATTGACCATAAATTTAATTGAAAATGTTGAAAAAGGTGACAAAAACATTTTTAAAAAGTGCCAAAAGCATACAAAAAAAGCAACCAAAATGTTGGAAAAAGCACCTAAAAAAATAAATTTTCAATTTTGACCCAAAAAGGACAAGTTTATGTGCGACAGGAAGACAACACAAGGGTTAAAACTCCCAATTCCTTGTAGTTTGGGTAGCGACTTTTCCGAAATCAATCAATGGAAATTCGGAAAACAAGGTATAGGGATACACAGAATCTAATGTGGCAGGACTTTTCTCACTTCAAGTGTGCTGCACTCTAAAATATCTGCTACTCCACACATCATTTTAGGCAGAATAAAACATATTCATGCAATACACTTAAAAAAAACTTGTCATCCCATTCTCTTCCCTTTTTTAAAAGAAAAACATCCACATCTCTAGATAATATAGTGCACAGTTCAGTGACTACGCCTATTAAACAGACCTGGCTGTCCAAAACTCTGGCAGGTAGATGTGTGATGCCTTAGCTGATCCAACTCCTCAGAGACCCAAGTATTTTTTCCTCCGTACAAAGGCAAAAGTAAAACATCAATTGTCTTATCTGTAACAGTACTGCATGTCAGTGTGGAATGGACTCTGTTGGTCGGACTAAACATGCCCTAAAGGCCAATACATAAGGCTGCCATTTGCAATGACAGTATGGACCGTGCATTTGCATGTGGTTATAGTCAGGCAAATCATGCAAGTCTGTGTTGTATCTACCAGATCAAGATTGACCCTTCCCCGAGTGTAAGTGATAGAGACTTTTGGGGAGAGGTTTTCTTGTTAATCAGGAGATAAACCTCTTTTGTTTTCTCGAGGCTATGATGCAAATAAATCTCTGGTTATATATCTGGCATATCTGTATTCGGTGCTGCTCAACACTTTGTTTTCTTAACTCAAGGCACACTTACACTTGTCTCTGAGGACGTTTACTCTGTCTCTTATTCACTTGTTTCGCTGCGAGCTCCCGCCAGCTCTGAAAGGCATGCACTGAAGACTTGAGAGTCTATGCTCACTCTGCCCAGTATTTCTTGATTACCTGTGTTGGATCTGTGACATCATGTTGGTAGTTTTGCACTGATTGTGGGGCAATTCTGTTGGACTGAATGCAAATGTGATCTTCAGTTGTGTTCCTTCTCTGCATGTGATTGTGGCCGTCTTTGTGTGGAATACTGTGGAAATGGCATAAAAATGTGCGTATACAGACATGCATATGCAACGACACGTGTGTTCACGTATACCTCCTCTCCTCCCTCCTCGCAAGTGATTCATCTGTCTGCTGTTCTTAGAGGAAATAAAAAGAGAACAGAGGGTTGACGAGTACCATCTTATGTTTATTTTTAGATGAAAGACTAAATAGCAACATCAAATGTGGCTTTTTGACCAATCAGCAGGTATATTTTTCCTCTACGTTTGTCTGTCTTCTGTTTGGATCTATTTATGAACTCACCAGGGAAATGTTATATCAGCTCTGATCTGTCCCACTAACTGAGGGAATTGGCTGCTGCACTGCCGCATCACAGGAGGCTTAACTGTTCCTGCACCAGTGCGGGCAGAATCAACAAATCTGCTCTCTGATAGAAACTCTGGTGCAAAACAGTCAACATCTGGAGACTGCTTCACTTGCCAATATTATGGCAGACAGCTCTCTCATGTTTTTTGCTTTATATCACTTCAGCTCTCAAGGCAGAAATACTGAGCCAGAATAGGGCTACTGATAAGTGACCAGACCCTCAAATCTAAAAGTTAAAACAGATAAGTCATTTCACTTACAGCTATTGAACATATATGGCCAATGTTTGCTTTGGATAAAGGTACATCAAAAGAGAGGTAATTAAAATGATGTACTGCAAACTGACTACAGTCTTGTATTTTACAGTAATATCTTATGACAATTTTCTATTATAAAAGAGTTAATTTTTGCTTAAGACCTTTCACCACTGTAGTGATCAACAAAATGTGGGAAGATGGAAATTTCACCTTTTTAAGAAAACTGTTAAGTGTGTGTGTGTCTCTCTCTGTGTGTGTGTGTGTGTCTCTGTGTGTGTGTCTGTGTGTGTTTAGTTTAGTTTGCCCCATCCCACATGGGATTACAAGACACCACAAACTTATTTAGCAAAACTCTTCTTGTCGCATATACAAATCATTCGGAGAAATACATGAATGCAAGTATATATACACCCATATATACATACATACACATATATACATATACATACACACAGCACACACACAAACACCCACATAGTATATACAAACAACCAATCCTCATCTACGGAACATAAAGGTAAAGAACTTTTTTCCTCTTCTCCCAGGCTTTCTCAAGATAACTGGCTAATTTATATGTTTCACATGTGAACAGCCATCTCAATCTTTGAGCATCATCCATGTTTACCAGATCAATATCTGCTTTCATCTTACTAAACAAAGAGTCATGCTGTTCACAATAAAAAGGACAGTAGATTACAAAATAAAACTCATTTTCTATATCATTCAAACAACACATGGGACAGATCCATTTTTTCCTCTTCTACAGTAACATATCGTCCTGTTTCAGTAGTCAAAGGTAAAACACCAGATCTCAACTGAGCACATAGACTTTGCCTTTTAGACAAATTGTGTGTGTGTGTGCGTGCGTGCGCATGCTGTAATTTCAAGTAAGCATCATAGTTGCTAAGCTACGTTTAGCCATCAATAATGGTAGCTAATAGAAACTTATAGGACTCACCTGAACTGATTATATATGTGTCACAAAAGCTGTTTGGAGTTCTGATTATGGAGTTGTCGTGGGAACTTGTGGGATTTAGGTTAATTAGTAATGTCAGCTGCAAACAAGTTACAGGTTTATTGTTGATCATGTAACGCTACAGTTTTATTTAGTTAACGTTACACTGGGTTTAAGAGTCTGGGGGATGTGTTGACTTACAGTAGTTTATAGGCATTAGTCATTAGTTGTAGACAGTGCACATTACATGGTTGTGCTCTGTAAGTGAAAAATAGATTACAGTAATTGCTAATAATTTTAGCAATATTTCCCTGATACCCTGAGTAGGCAATATTTGGTCTGTACATGTTCATGTTACAAGGCATAATGCAGTTATTAACTTTAAGTAAAGCATTCTTGGTGATTTTTTTTGTCATATTGCAATTGCCGGTTTACACTGATTATATACCAAACAACTAATTAAAGCTGATACTGTATGACAAAGGAGTCATAATAACATATTACATGCTTTAAATTCCTAATACTGTATATAGTTATGCAGTGTTCTAAGCAGCCTGGATGGAACTCAGCAGGTGATACAACACTCATTATAACCACAGGAGACTTGAGACCTGACTTGGACTCAAGCTCAAAGACTTGAGACTTAACTTGGACTTCGAGTTCAGAGCTCACCAACACACATATTGGATATTTCTGTCTTTATTGTCATTCCTTTCATACCAGTGTGGCCGTTAGTCAGACAATGTCAATCATTTGTATTCATAGCCTTGTACACACACAACCACAGCCTGCCCAGAACTCAGTGCCAAGTCTACATACAACTCTGAGGGCAAATAAATATTTACCAACCAAAATAAGAAGGAGAAATCAGACATCTTGCCATCCGCATAACAAAAGACTTCACCCTGCTTTTAATAAACCTCAGATTCCCAAATCAATCTGAATTAAAGTATTTGATTACCAGTTTCCTAGCAACCCAAGACCATGGCCATCTGTTGCTTCTGCAGACAGACGAATCGGCCTGTGCTGTAGCCAGCAGGGAGGAATTCCACCATGCTTTCCATTTCTCAAGCTCATGCAGAGGTCTTTTTTACACCAAAAGAAGAAGAAAAAAAGGGCCCACAAGAATAGAATCTGCGATATCTACAAAGCACCTCACAAAGACTGTTTTCCAGAGTGCATTCTGTTCAATAATTTAGCATTGCACTGAAGGAAAAAATGTAATATTCATATAGACAAATGTCCCACTCTATTCCATTCAGGCCCTTGGAGAACAGAGAGGATGTCCCATACTTTATCTGACTGCAAGACACAAGAGTAAACTAAGACAGGGTATCAGTTAGAGTTCAGCTAGTGGCAACACCTGCCAGGAGGACAAGGTAAACTCATACCATACCAAGCATGTTTGGAGCACTCCATTTAAACTCTCAATAGAATATATCCTTTTTAAAGGACACTTCAAAGGGAAACAAACAGTACATGGCCATCATAGATGTAAGACTTAAATAAAATTGGGTTATGGTTAGATGACAATTACCTTAGAGCCTCATGATTGCAGAAATGTTTTTGTTTTTTATTATAATAAATATGAGGCTTTTATATTTAGGTTCAAAAAAATGTACGAATCTTAAGTGCATTTTGAGCAATTTTTTTCTCAGTCGGGGAAATGGACATCTTTGATAGGACAGTTGAATGCATTAATCAAAGTATGATTGCACCTGTAGCGAAATAAGCATAATAACAAAATAACAAGAAAAGAAAAACATACACTACTCCTCTGTCAGACAAGATATGCAATGTTGGTTATTTTGTCAGTTTTCTCTGTTTCTTAGATTGTTCTCCTGTTTTTATTATCCTTAAGACGTTGACCTTCAAGCCAATTGTATTGCAAAGACACTAACGATTGTCCTCTTGGGAAATAAAGCATGCTTATATGATGCATTGTATGTATGCATGTACTGAATGTTATACAATATAATCAATCATTTTATTTGTATAGCACTTTTCAAGGATGAAGCACAAAGTGCTTTCCAGTGCAAGGTAATAGAAAAAGCGTAAAAAGACAATACCCAGTATATACATAGCAAAACTATTGAAAAAAAAAACAAACAAATATGACACATCAAGAATAAAAACAAACATAAAATCTGGTGGCATTATTAGGGTTATTTTCTTGACAAAGCTCCTCCAGTGCCAATTAAGACATTATACAACCGTTTTCACAGGCTAACAAGTAAACTAAACCTTATACCTTATAAAATCAGTGGCGCGCCCCATTAAGACATGATTTATAAATCACTTATAGCAGTCCAAATATATTCACTGATATACTCTGGCACCGGCCATGCAAAGCCTTATATGTAATGAATATGATTTTTGTAAATTGATTGGCAACAAGAAGCTAAAAATGTGACAATAATTTAATACCTTCAAATTCAACTGATCACCGAACATTTCTTATTTTACATTTTAACAGTTACCCTATTTTTTCCATTACATAGTTTTATGGCGTTCTCTGTAACCCACCCTCAAGGCAAAGTATTGCAGTATTTCATATTTTATCTAATTTCTCTTATATAACCTTAAATCAAATCCAAAACAATGTTAACAATCTTATCTGTGGTCCACAAAGGTCACACTAAAATAATTATTCAATGGACCCTGCTATTACTACCTAATTAAATGACAGATCTTTTAATAGATGATATATTTATACTTTAATAAGGTTGGAAAACCTATTTATTGACAGACCAACAGAGAGAGGCCTAATATAGGCCAGTAAAGATAGCGATAGGAGAGAATCTCCTCAGTGTCTAGACACTAGTGGTTTTGTAGCGAGTATGTTTAAAAATGAAACCTCTCAACTGAATCTACGGCTGAAGATCCTGTTGGCGAAGGGAACGTGTTGAGTTGTGCAATAATAGTTCTGATTTTTAAGCATCCAGCAACCACTTGGCTCAGGGAGGTATCTACGCCTGGACCGTCTTACACACGAATAGATCTGGCTTTTTTATCATTTATATTTTCATTGATTTTACAATATAAACAAATGTGCTGATTATCTAACAAACACATCCCATGATGACAAACAATAAAATTGGGCTTACGTCTATTTTTTTTTTAGCCTCCTGTCTGGAGTATCCCTCAAGGGGCCAGTATACTCTGTCAGTAGTGCTTCTCTGATCCCACCACACCTTTCTGATGTCGGATTAGGGGGGGGACTTTGTCCGTCAATTTTTGTAATTCTCGGAAACAATCGATCCAACATTCACATCCATTTTACTGATTTTACTGATTGGACAGCTGTACTGAAATGAGAAAGGAGCCGGAGTTTGAACCTCTCTCACTGACTCATTATTGACACAACTTTCACACAACTGACACAACAGAGTGCAAAACTATGAGTGTCATCCAGGAGAGACAGTCTGAAAATGTATCCCTGTATTTAAACAATATCACATCTACCCCTTTATATGCCAGTTGGCTTTTCATGCTGCCTTCGACCATGGCCATTTGGAACAACTATAAACACTTTTGATTTTGGACACGTCTTAACAAACCCGATCTGAACGAGCACAACACAACCATTAGTCTTATACTTTCGATTATAAACAGACAAATGTCTTTGTCTGTTGGTCAAAGTCTTTAAGTGCATATTTATACAGTTTAAATGTATATTCTTAACAAAAAAGGTGGTTTGGCCTCAAAGGGCAATTTTTTATTTATTTTTTTCAACCTGGAGAAGATAAAAACACAAACTTTTAATTTCTGTAGCCTACTCCGAAACAACAGACTCCCAGAACGCCTCGGACAAGAAGTCACCTCGTTGCAGCTCGGTTCGCACCGGCCCAACACTGCTATTTTTGTTCACATCAGTCTAATAGACACAACTGCATGGGGAAATGGGTTCCAGGTTAAAAAAAGAAAAAAAATGACCCATAAATACAAATAATAGGTTTAGTTGTCACTTTTTCACAAACCTGTCTAATTTAAAACGTGATTCGATTTGTAGTGGAGGAGTGTGAGATCTACAACAGTTTGTTTGTCTGCCTGCCGGAGTAGCCAGCATGCAGTTACTCTGTGCAGTTTGCATTTGTTTCTTTTACGTTCTTCTGAGACAGTTTATGTCTTTAATTTTGGCTTGTGTTGTGAGTTGTTACAGGAATCGTAAATATGGCTTTGTCCAACTGAGAGTTAGCTCAATTTGGCAGTGGGACACCTAAGCTGTTTAAAAGCTCTCCCTCATCCTTTCTATCTCATTCTCCTCTTCCCCTCTCCTTGCCTCACAAAGTGACTTGACTCCAGGCTGTGTTTGCACTGCAATATCACTGAGACATTCAATAATGTTTTTCTATAATTAGAAGCTGTAGTAGCGCACTCATTTCCCCTCTTTATTGCTTTCTGGATGCTGTTGGCTGATGTCTCTGGTTTGTTGATATGAGCTATATTTTCCCACCATATGGCTACCTGACATATAAGTAAACTCTTTAATATCCACGGTTTTATTACAGCATATTCATTTCCCCCATGATTCTGTGAGAACGTTGTTTTTTTTTGCAATGAATCGGAAGTTGCTCAACTCCTGCTGCTAACCTTGTTAGAGTTTTGTTGACTTCCACAGGCAACATACAACAAACACTTCATGAATTCAAAAGGAAGCACTTAAGCATCCAAAGAGAAAATCTTTGTTTGCATTAGCTGTTGTCTTTTTACTCGTAGGATCCTCCCTTTTCCCTCCCTCGGCCACCACTTGCATCATTACACCATTCAGCCATGGTGCTGGTGTGAAGGGAGTAAACCAGCCCCTTTGGAATCCTTCAATGGCTATTATTAGTATTCTATGGGGAAATAAAAGGACCCATCTGTGGAGGTAGTGATGAGGGGACAGGGAGGGTGAAGGGGGGGCGTCCCTTGAGAGAAGGAGGGATTAACCACTGACACATGGAGCCTGCTAATAAGGCGGTTTGGAGAACCCAATCTATAAGATCAGTACATACACGTGTAACACACACCAAACGCATACTTGCACAAACACCCATATAGTTTCCCATATAGTAGTGTTCCTAACACACACACTCAAGCAGAGTCTCAAAGTCTATCACACACACACAGGCAAACACAGCGTTGCATCACTGCATCTTTATTAAATTTGTAGTAGGGCCACATCTGGTCACATACAGACAGAGAACAAAGGGGAGAGTCGGAGGGAGGGAGAAAAGCCCAGTGTCAGATATGGAGATTTCATTCCCTGCCGCAGAGTATTAATGTGCGTGTGCACGTGCCAAGCATCTGTCACATATAATTGGAGGGTGTCAGCTGCGGACACGGGGCCAGATTCAGTCCACCCACAACATGAATTGTCTGCTCCTGTGACTGGTAGAATCTGTGTGTCAACATCTATATTTATTATGGGGCTGACCCAGAGGTTTGGGAACGATGACTGGCTGATGGGGGACGAATGACTCTCAAGATTGCCATGAATCATGCTGCATCACCTGGCAGACCAGGAACATTTGCATCAGCTTTGACATTGTTGTTGTCAGTTTAATCAGAATTCATTGATTGTCCAGAGATTTTCTCCAGAGAGGAGATCCAGCTTTATGTGAAGTCAAAACATTCACTTCAGTGTCTGATGTAGGTGAATAGAGTAAATAGAGCATCTTTGTTAAAGCAGGAGTTGTTTTTTTGCTGGAATAATTTCGTTGCCAAGTGCATGAACATGAGACCCTTCCTCTCATGAGACTTAACTGTCATCAGTGCACCACAACGGCACACAAGCCCACAGGAGTCCCCAATCCTGCTTGATAGAAGAAACCACTGACACTTTCTTGCAGTAGTTTTGTTTGTGAAAGCAGTCCAAATTGTCTCAGTGTGCAGTTCCGGTTTCCGCTTTATCAGGCTGCTCATGAATGTCTGCTGACATGAGGAAAAGTATTGCTCATTACCTTCAGGTTTCATTCACGCTAGGCAGGTAATGTGTCACACAGGTTGATGAGACTGCATGGAGTGAGGACTTACCTAAAGGGAGAGGCAATTAATAGGCACACAGATCAGCCTACACAACAATATGACAAGCGTGTTTTGTCTCCCTCAGTCTCTCTGTCTAACCTAAATTTAACTTAAATGACAATATGGTTTAGAGTGTTTGGATAGAAATAGATCACTGGGACTGGAGGAGAGACGAGGTAATGTATTGTCATTCACCGCAAATCAGGTCTCGTTGGCTTCCTGAGATACGGTGGATCTAGAAATAGAATTTTGCTGACAGAGGAAGTTGTTGCAACCAAAGATCGATACCCTCACTCGCCCCCCCGGCTTTACGCATAAGGCAATTTTCTGAGCGCTGCATTTTGTTTTCCTTGTTCCTGTCTGGCTATGCCCTGACTTAAGTTTTGACTCGAACAAAGTTTACTCCTGAAAGACTGTAGTCCCCACAGAGTCAGCATACTTGGGAATTATGCAGACTCAGTCAGGACTTTGCCAAAGAAACATTTGTTTTTTAACATTTACAATAAGGGGTGCAAGTAATGATTATTTTCATTATTGATTAGTCTGCCAATAATTATGGATGTATTGGGGAGTAAAGGCTCGGACAGACTTTCCGCGTTCTACAGGCGGTTTCCTTCATACCTTATTGAGGGTCTGCGTTGGTCTGGCGTTTCACGCATGTGCATTTCTCGATCCACATTCAACACTCCTATTTCAGTGGGTGGCAGTTGGTGGCCTTTGTATTTCTTTAAAGACAAATTATATAAACGTGGGTAACGGCGGATTTCCTCACACAACCTCTCTTCAAAACAATCTCTTCATAACAATTGTTATCTTCTTCTTTTCTTTTTCTCCTTCTTCTTGGCAAACCAGCTAGAGGTGCATAACGCTGCATACACCACCAACTGGACTGGAGTGTGGAACAGCTGGAGCGTGTGCATCAGGCGCTATTGTTGGGTACAGAAGTTGGTACATTTTAGGGTACCGACCAAATTACGTCGGTACTACCGAGTAGCAATTCGCATTAAATCAATCGGTGCCAAATTTCAGTACCTGAGGGCGCGTAAGCGCAAGCTTCTTTGTCCTCTCCTCTGCATGTTTGACAGAGAGCGGGGGTCAGCTCCAACACACGCACAGATGGAGCAAAACTATGTTGCCTATGCAGGTTGTTCAATTCACAATGAGTCACCGCAATGCCAGTAAAGCGGTCGCAAGTGTGTTAGAGTTTTCAAAATTCCACGCAGACAGCGTTCGCTGCAATATAATAATGACGAGCCAAAAGCGACCGCAGTGCTGTTACACTTCCTCTGAGAGAGGCACAGCAGGGTTTTCTATGCCCTGGTGACACACTGACAGGCTGGAGGTTGTAGGGCAACACAAGGCAACTTTATTTCTAAAGCACATTTTAGCAACAAGGCAATTCAAAACGCTTTACATAAAACAGAGATAGAAAATAAAAACAGGCTAAAATAACATACAAATACAAGAATAAAAGTTACAGTGCAGTATAAGAAATTAATTATTTGATTTAATAGGTTGTAGGGATGGTTTTGGTAGGGGAGTGAGAGGTAGGGTGGGGTTTTATTTTGTGTATTGTGTAAAATGTTCTAAATAAATAACAATGTTCTAAATAAATAGGTTTAGAGTTATTTTTGAACTGAAAATAACTTTTTGCTATTACAGAGGGAAAGTACTGAAAAAAGGTCCCGTTGGGTACAGGCATCAAATTCCAGGTACCTATGTCTGTAAAAATGTGAAACGGTACCCAACCCTATTAGGCTTGCTTGCTATACGTAGGCTACAGTCGGCGCAATCACTTTTTTTGGGATGCATGCGGACGGTCGGCCTGGACCTCCATGGACACGGAAAGTATAAATCCTGCTTAAGAGAGTTCATGCAGCACCAACAGTCTGCCTTAATGCCAATATGTCACTGTGGGCAAGTTATTATTATATGAGCTAAAGTTACTTTCATTACTGTCACCAAGTAATGTTCAAGGATGAAAATAAATTACAAATTGTTTAATTATCGGTGTAAAAGAAGTCTCAAATAGGTTGCAGTTTGGCGTCATGAATAATATTATAAAATGAATACCAACCATTTCAGAAATGAAAGAACTGACAGCAGTTACTTAATTGTTAACTGATTTGAACTAATCAAGCAAAGTGATTCATGTCAGCAAAATGTACTGGTAGTTTAACTTGTGTGTCCCCTATGATAGGTTCTGAAAGTAACTATTTACTTTACAGCCAGCTAGGGCTGGGTATCAAAAATATTAGATACCAGTACCGAAACCATGACTTCGATACCAGTTCCTAAACGATACGTTTTTTTTATACCAATTTTATCAAATCTAGAAAAGGTATTGTTATGTGTGTGATGCCAGGGAGAGAAAGAATAGTGAACATGTGCAGTGGGCCAAACAATGCTGGAGGATACCAGGAAGCTTAAAAACTTTTTTGGTTTATGTGCTTGGTGAGCAATTTTCATTCAAATGAAAAACAAAAATCTTGGAGTATGGAGTTCTTATAATACATCCACGCATTGGACAAAATCCAGGGTTTTGCAGAATTGTCCAATCTCTACATTGTTGTCTGGTGATGGTGTTGTGACAACTTTAAGTTAATTGTGACAGTGAGTCAATCCATACACTTTACATATGTGATTAGTGTATTTCAACACTGGACGAGGGTTGATTTTAAGAAGTTATGAGTTCAAAGGTGATTTGCCTCTGCAGTGGCTGTTTTAAACTATAAATGAAGGTCCTAAATGAACATATAGATGGCTTCTGTCTGGCATAGTGCTGAGTTTTACACTCTCAGAATTAAACACTGATGATTTTGCCACTCGCCAGCATGCGGCAGTCAATCTTTTCCCATATGGCTCTGAACATGCTCACAAGCTGCTGTCAGCCAGTGACTAGATACCTCCTACACCAAACAGTGGAAGTGATATGGGCCTACGTTACACGTCCAGCAAAACAGCAGCAGATGGTGAATATTCTGGATCCACGAGCCTTTGTGATGGACACCTCTGAGACTCGACTGAGTGACAGCTGTTTCTCAGTACGTGTCCTGTACTGTGCAATCAGCTGCGGATCGGGAGAAATTACCTGGAGGGTGAATTGGCAGGAGGTTTGGCAAGAACATCTTAATCACAGATGAGATGCCATCAACATGCAGCCTTAGGTGTATCATTAAGTGATAATGGCGTGGTCAGAATCAGCATAGGTAAAGAATTTGGTTGTTTTTAGAGGACTGGATAATAAACATGAACTAATATGGATATGAAAGGTACAGTTTCATTTTAAAAAGGAGATTAATTCATATTCAAAGTACAATCACTGAAATGGATTCATTGGGTTCTGCTGTTTTTCTGTAGCTGAATGAAACCGTGACTTTATGATTGTTTCTCAGAATAGATATATACTGTACAAGGCCTTTCAAAGCAGCCTAATTACAGATTGTAGTCATAGCTACAAAGGTAATGTGCTTGATTTGGTTTCCTATACCGCTGGACCTCTGTCAAGATATTTTATTGGTCATGTTAAATGTTAGCTGTCAAACCCTTAAAGGTACATCTATTTATAATGAAATATGGCTGCATGCATCTCACCTGCATGAATTATGATCAGCATGAGGAAATAATGCATCTAAACTGTCTGAAAAGCATGATTTACACTCACTACCACTTACTGTGGGAAGACCTGAAACCATACGAGCTAAACTAGATCATTAAGTGACTTTCACCGTCTTTATCATTACAATTTCAGTATTTTTGGCCCTATTTCCTCTGTTTTCTCAGAAGACGGGAATACAGCATGCACTACTTAAGGTGTATGACAGTTTCAGATAGAATACAAGAAATGTGGTGATCTGTTTAAATGCTGTGGAAAGTGCAACAAGTATAATTTTAAGCAAATTCTGTGTTATAAATCGCTAAATACATTCTTTTTCTCTTACTACCTTTTCTTCCTATCTTCTACTTCTTGATTTTAAACTGTGCCGTGTTTGAACTTTTTTTTGTAAACTGAGCCATTAACTTGACATTGAATCTCAAAGGTATCTGGAGAGCTTCTGTAATTTCTTAAATGGCTTCACTAAGTACAACATTGCTATCGATTCTTATCAGTCCATGTGTGTCAAATAAACACAACTATAAATCTATCACTAACTGTCAGTTAGAAATGCATTTATAACATGTCTCCGCTGAGTGTAACATCAGTCAATGAAATTAGCTTAAAGTGATTATCTGCAGTGTGTTTGTTTTTGTTTAAAGACATCTTTGGTGCTAAGCAGTCATGGCTTTGTTGTTTTCACTGCGTTTCGTAGTAATCACTGTGCCATTATACTGAGTGATGATGTCACTGGACTAACAGCGGCTGCCAAACCCCTAAACTAAAAAGCATGAGTGGAGTCTACTCTACTGAGACTACAATTAACAGAACGACAGAAATTAACACAGTGACCACAGTGTTTCCCACAGAACTGACATTTTCTTCTGGTATGGTCTATTACATGTGATAAACAACAAATATGTGTAACCTTTAACACAATATTTTGACTTATTGAATATTTCTATTAATTACACATAATATATTTCACAGCTCCAGTACTTATCTTAAACCATGATCTTTCCCTAAACCTAACTAAGTCAGTTTTGTGCCTGAACCTAACCAAACCTTAACCAGAGCATTGTCGCACCATAAAACAGATTTATTTGTCAACAGTGATTTGTGACAGTTTGGGAAGGACACATACAAATGATTTCGTTCTGTCGGAAATGGCGTAAGATCAGAAAACTCTTCTATGTGTTTTTGTGGACCAGAGGGCTTGGACACACAAAGTATTGTGTTGTTTAATTTGGACTGTTAATAGTAAGCTCAGCTGTCTTTAAAATGTAACTTTTCAACCAACTCTATTTCAACTTTGATATTTTTTTTATTAATGCAATGCAGAATCCACAAAACCCTACTTCATCTTTAATGGCGGCAGAGGAGAATTCCAGTTCTGCAATTGTATACTTTTTAGATTTTTCTTAAGTTATGTAGTTTGTCTGATTACAATGCTAGTCTAGTTATTGACTGATCAATCAGTGAGTAAGTTAGTCCAAAAAAATAATACTGGCTTGGAGGATGTTACAGCACAGACTTTTTCACACCCATTTTGTGGCTGTATTTCAGCAATATGTCAATCAATGTAACAAAGGATCCCTGCTGGGAAGAGTTGTGTAGGAGGGGAGTCCTCCAACAGAAGCGAAGAGGAAAAAAGGGAAATTGCAGGAGACACAGGCAGAGCCCTTTTCTCTACTATGAGATGCAGACGCTGTAACCCAGGAAGCGCAGGATGTCGCTCACAGTTGTGAATGAAGAGCCTGGCTGGTTTTCTCGCCTCGCTATGTTTCCCACTCACACCTCTCTCCTTATCACACAGCCTCACATCGCAGAATATTCCCAAAGAGTTATGTGTTGCTCTGTGAAAGTCGGTACCTTTTTTATTTTGAATATGTGGGAAAAGACGGTAAAAGCCTATGCCTGCGTTGTGCATCTGCCACTCAAAGCAAACGCTTTCACTTTGGTGTGAATGTGAGGTGGGATAAAGCAATCTCTAGGATCTCTGATTGTGATCGCTTGCAAGTGTGAGAAGTTTATAAGAACAGAGAAGATGCAATTTTCCAAAGGTGATGCGAGAATGTTAAAACAAGAAACAGTTTTCATTATGAACATAAGATGTTGAGACAACATCAATGTTTCTTTTAGGATTTGTTCCGGGGAAAATGGACTTCTCAGCTTCTTTTTGTTCTCCAGCAACTTTTTCTTCAAACACTTGTGTTTCATTGTCCATGGAACTTGTGAATTCTAATTCTTGTGCCCTTAGAAACCGTACTGTTGCATCCCCCTGTATTATACAGTCTTCTCCAATCTTTTGACGACATATTAAAGCAATCCCCACCACTAGTACACACACACACACACACACACACACACACACACACACACACACACATCACACCCACTCATATCTCGTTCATTAAAAGGAAAGATGTAAGATAACATAACCACAAGCTGTGTGCCAGTGTGTAAATTTGACTCTCATGAGCACATAACCCATGAAGCCTGAACATGACAAGCTTCTCTCTCGACTCTCGAATGTTCTCCATTCATTAACGCTCATCTCATTCAGGCATCTTTAGAGAAGTGAGGGTGAATGATGTGGAAAGGGGTGCAGCAGTGGATGCCTGCAGGGGGGGAAGAGTAAAAGGGTGTCTTTTTCCTTCCTTTGGAGTTAAATGAGAGAGACAGGGAGGAGAATTAAAATGAGTTGAATACGTTTCTTCTCAATAATCTCACACTGATTTTTCACACCTAACTGCTCCAGCAATGCTACATTATTCAGTGTTTGCACAGCCAATCCAGGGCTTTGTGAGTGTATGAGCTGCAGGCAAAATAAAAGACAGAAAGACGGTGGGGCTTCAGCTCACACTGAACTGGATGCTGTAGTGCATCATCTGATTTTTAAAACCATGAAGTTAGCAGCCAAAGATTACTTTTGAGATTGATACAAAAAACATAACATAACTTACTATTCAAGTGAAGTCATCACACTGGACTAAGTTCAAAAGCCAGCAAGCCCACCTGCTGTGGCACCCCCCCACGCCCCACTGCCGTTGTTCTCCACAGACATTTTGAGAAGCACATCATGGAACACAACAGCTCTCTGTGTGTGTCTGTTGAAGAACCACACTGGGAAAAGACAGCTTTAAAGACATTTGTTTGATGTTATACAACACAGGGATACAAGCTTTCAGGATTTTTTTTTTATTTAGTACCACTGACTGCAAGAAATGGGAGTTCTGAGGTGAAGGGCTTTTAAAAATGTTTGCTGACAAATTGCCAACAAGTCCTCCAAACCATATGACGATAGGTTGTTTATTCTTACCCTCTAATAAGAGCCAACGGAACCACGGAACGGTCGCGGTTAACTAGTTAACATTTTGAAACGGTGGCAGTTTGGTTAGGTTTAGGCACAAAAACTACTTAGTTAAGTTTAAAAAAAAATTGTGGTTTGGGTTCAAATCATCATTTCCGGTTATGCACCTGACACAGCCCCCCCCGCCAACCTGCTTTCTTACACAAATTTGGTGCTCTTATAGTTCGTCACCTTACTTCCTGCTTAGCTCCCGCCATAATTACTACAGCCACTAGAGGGCACCGCTGCTATAAATGTAAATATGAGTGGTAATTGCTGCTTGAACAAACAACTTATGTGGGTGTTTTTCGGGGGTGGACAGTCTCCGAATTAGAGTTTGTCGCTAGTGGCAAACCTTCAAAAAACGGTTACAGACAAATCTGCATTTTAGCTTATTTTTTAGCTCATTATTTTCGTTTTACAGGCCGTAACTTAAATTTCTTGGTCCAGTCTTATCAGCTGTGTTTCCAGTAGCAGCAGTAGCAGCTGTTTTCATCAAGAAAGCTCTGATAACCCCACTGTACACTACCTGCTCAGCACCAAACAGCAGACAGACACATTTATACCTCTTTCACACCACCTACCAAGGTTGGGCTAGGGTTGTCTGATCAGGGTTCATCCCTTCTGGTGACTAGCTGGTGAACATGGTGGGAGCATTTTGCTAAAAAGACAGATATAAACAAGCTAAAGAGAGGATGGATTTTGGATTTAAATTCATTGGGTAGCCAGAAACATAAGTTCAAATAAATGCTTATGTTGCTCTGGGTCTACCTGCCATGTAAATAGCTTAGTGCCTGTAGTTTGTAATATTTGTAACATTGTAAAAAAATGCATCTCATTGCCGACATCTCCTATTTTCTTCCTCCCTGTCTCCTCTCTCTCTCTCTCTCTCTCTCTCTCTCTCTCTCTCTCTCTCTCTCTCTCTCTCTGCTCCCAGAGGGACTGCTGTTCACCACAGAGTGCCTCCTGCTTAATGGTTGATGTGACAGAGCCCACCACAAGATGATATGTAAGCTAGAAAGGGACTTTTTCGGGGCCGCCACGGTCGTGGGTTTCATTGCAGCCATGACCAGACCTGTCCCCCAAACCTGACCACTAAATGATTCATGAGGTGAAATGCAAAGGGAGGGGCGTTTGGGCGAAGGGGTGAGATGTGTGTGATTGCATCGTTGGTGTGTCTGGGCCTCTCTTGTGAGTGCTGTATTCCTAACCCTTACACGCAAGAGAGAAGTCGGGGGAGAAGGAGGGGGCAGCGTTTGTTTGAAGGAAAAGCAGAAATGTTAATCATACAAGCAATAAATCCGTATTAAGCATGCATACACACTCCTGGCTTCACACGCTCATCAGACACATGACAAAGAAAGCTGGGTGTGGTTGTGGTGCTTGGGGTGGGGGGGGGGGCAGTATGGGTATCCCCACTGGAAAAGCCCTGAACACAACCTCCCCTTCCCCCTTTAAAACCTTATATATGATTAAGATGTGTCTAGAGGCATTGTAGGGCAGAAGGACGATTATTAAAAGCTGTGTATGTTTCCAGACTCTGTATAGTGTGACCTGGCTGATTTTGCAGCTCTAATTTCAGGAGATCTTCCTATTTTTCCTTCCAAGAACCTGCCAATAAAACAAGCCAGGGACACAACTGTATGAAAAATTAAGATCAATTCTAAAACAGCTCGAAGACAGTAATGGAGAGATAAGAAGTGGAGTAATGCATGGCATAAAGGAGCGATGATGCAGGGAGGAGGAGCCATCTTTTATTGATTCAGGCTGTAATGTACATTAAGTACAAATTGGCTCAGGATGGCCCCTCATGTGAAGCCTACTGCTGCGCAAACAGATTGGAGAATTTGTATCAATATCCACTTGTGGGTGTATGCGGGCGTGAATATCAAATCAAATCCAATTTTTGTTTGTGAATACATTTTTGGTTCAATTCACCTGACTCGCTCGCTCCATGCATCTTTTTTCAGTCCAAAAAAATGCCACAGGAGGAATCTAAGAATCTCTGCTTGTCAAGAGGACTAAGCTTCATTTTCTTCTTGACAGCTGAAGAAAAAGAAAGGAGGGGAGGAGGGGTGGATGGATAAATCAAGAATGGAGTCGTCCTATATATCACACAGGTAGCTCAAATCCTGACAATCAATATTCTGTCAGCCTTAGCAACATAGCAACAGGGCAACTCCCATGAATCAACGTCCTCAGAGAGGAAACAAATATGTATGTCCTAGTGTGTGGTAGTTTCTTGTGGCTAATTCATTTTGTTGAATTTCATTAATCATATTTACCACCTGTGCTCGACTTTGCCAGTGACTGTTGCTGTTATTACACTACCTGTGATAGTGTGATAGACATTACAGTGTGTATCTGTATGCACAAATATAGAACCCCAGCCCAATACAAAGCCTGCTCAAAGTCTGCCTTTGTTGAGCACACACATAGACACACACACACACACACACACACACACACACACACACACACACACACACACACACACACACACACACACACTCAGAATCTCTCTACCTCACTCCCTTTCCACACATATAAACACACTTGACACATGCGTATACATCACCATGTCCCTTTGTGGACCGTTGCCATGCAACATTTTTCTGATTGGGTTAGTTGAGCTCTGGTGCATGTGCGCACACACACTCACTCACACACATTCTGACTGATGAGGGTTAGATCACACACACACACACACGCTCCTTTGCCATACCCATCCTCCTCTCCCACGGGACACAGCTGCACTTCCGAGGCCAAGGATGGAGTGAGGGGAAAGACGTGGTGCTGTTCCTGGAGGAGGGAAGCTCTCTGAGCTCTGCTGCTCATTCAGGGTCGTAGCTTATCTCGACGAGCTCCTCGCATATGTTGGATGGTTCTTCGGTTTGAATTACTGATGCATTTACTTAGATGTATTCAACATTTTCCCCCATCTTACAAACTGTAACATGAAATTCTAAAACCACCTGGAATTGTCATGATGTGGTTAAGATTGACCAATAAAAGACACCAAATATACCTCACTTTGCTTTTTTTGTTCATAATTCAGTGTTAATTCCTCGTGCTGAAAGGTTAGACCATTTCTGCACAATGCACCAAGTTTCTCTCCTATTTTCCATTTCATTTCTGTTTGTCTGGCTACAGAAAGATAAATTTAACTTGATAGGACCTCAGGTCTACATAACCCACTGGAGGAGAGCAGAGTTGTTGCTGTGGTTGCTAGAGGATGTTTCACTTTATTGGCTGTAATGTGACTTGAGGTTTGTGTTTCTTTCAGGAGACGATCTCTGCTCAGACTGAAATGTGGCCCTTGGTGATCATGTAAACTCATCTTTTAAAGGTAGATTTAAGCTTTATTCTGATGCAAACAAAAGACTGTAGTCAAGATGTGTAACAAGGCTACAACTGGTTCTCTAGCGTTGCTGTACTTTCTATGTCTCACAACACATGTATCATCTTAAAAAATGACATATTTCAAAGATTAGACAATTATTAGAAAATGTTGTTTACAAAAATTTATTCATACAAATCTTACAACACTTTCATAACATTGAGAAACGTAAAACCCCATATAAGGACTCCTGTGTGTATAACCATGTCACTTGTACTAAGGTTCACTTTTAAAACACATTGTTTTCAGATAGATAGGAGATTAAACATTGAAGTAAGGCGTTTGGCGCTTTCAGAAATATTAACAACAGGCATTTTCTATGATCTGAACAACATCTCTGTCATGTTCTGAAACCCTTTTATTCTAAATAGTGATGCACATAGTTGTAAAGAATATGTTGGGGCTATTTTCTGATTAATAAATTACTGACCAATATCAAAATAATTAACAACACCTCATAATCAACAGTAACAAACACCGGTCATTGTTCACAACTCTCACAGGCACTGAACACCCGAAACTCATGCACACACACATTGCCTGCTCCATCAAAATATACATTCTCTTCTTTTTTTCTTTTTATACTCAATAAATCATTGGCCATGCTTTAAAATAAAAAAGCCTAATTCTACTACTCTTGGGCAGACTAAGCTGAGCGATTAAACAGAGTCAAAGGGAGTTTAAATGTAAGCTAATGGACTGCAGCATTGTAGGGCCACTAAAATTGCCATCTGTCACTTGTGGCGAATTTTTTTATCTCATTTTTTTTTCTCACGTTGAAGCAAGGCACCAAAGCCAAAAGCAGTTTCCAGCTCCACATGCGCGTTCAGTCACTCCTTCACACAAACGTTAAACACACACACACACACACACACACACACACACACACACACACACACACACACACACACACACACACAAAGCCTGTAGGATAAAGTCAAATTGAAGGAGTGTATTGATAGTTTCTGTGGGGTAATACAGGCCACTGATTGGATTGCAGGGGTGCATAAAGCTGCTTTTGCATAATATTGAATAAATACATAAGATGTGTCCCTAATAAAAGTCAGTGGGATATCCCTTTCTTGGAGGGCTGAATTTCCTTCACCTCCATTCTAATGCCAGGGGGAAAGAGGGGAACTCAGTGTCCAGCTTCACTCACATACTGTTTATCCTACTGCTGGTACCAAAGTGAAGGGAATTCAACATCTGATATTTTCTATCGGACTCATTGACCCTGATGTCACTTTGGCAGGTGAGGAGAGGCGGCGGCGCTCTCGCCTCTCATTTGTTCCTGTATCCAGGTGCGACAAACTCTCTGACTTGTGGGTGCTGTACTGTAACTTGCCTCTTATGTAACTTTGTTTTTTCTCTCTCTCTCTCTCTCTCTCACACGTGCACATTATCTCTTTGTCTCCTGCTCTCTCTTCCTCATCATACATACCTCTCTCTCTTTCTCGCTCTCTCTCTCACCCAACACTCTTCTGATCTCTTTATCACATCCTCACTGCACAAACCTCGGTAGACATCTAACACAGATCAGCTCCGTCTTAACAATGAACGACAGCACTGTCAAGTCAACTATTTAGCATGGCGATCTAGAAGCAAAATAATCTTTAAAAACTGCTACCAGGGCAAAGGCAAGGGGTCCAGTGTATTGTCTTATGATATCCACAATGACAGCAGCAGGGGAGGTAAAAATTCAACAAGTCAGTGCAGTACCAGTTTCCACCACCTCTAGCCCTCCTTGTTCACATTTCCAACACATCTGAGAGGGGGGGGGGGCGAGTGGTGCTGAAATAGGCTGAGCACAGCCCACCTCCCAAATAGCACAATCCCAAAAAGCATGATGGCATGCAGTTTCTAAGCAAAATTAGCAAGGTGTCAGTTTCCACATGCACCCATAAATAAGAAGTAAGAGTTAAATATTCCTAACTGTAACTCAGATGCTACCTTTTCTCTTCACCTCACAAGAATGCTTAATTTCCTGCATCTTTACATGTTCTGGGTCCATTCTGAAAATTTGTAGTGCTGCCCAAATACAATCAACTGTTGAAGCACATTCTTCCAAATAATTCTGTTGACTGAACACAGACAACATTGAGATGAATATGTGCACTGTGTAATTACTATACTGTACATAATACACACATGGAATTCTTTACACGTTCCTATCAAGCACGATTTATCGCACTACAGTAAATGACTTTGAGGCAAGTGAGCAAGCAGTGTTTGCAGCATACTGTTACCAGCAACTTGGCTGCTTCCTTTATTTTTAGTAAAGGCAATAATGCCCTCGCAAAAGCCTGCAATTAAATTTCTGCTTAAAAGAGGATCAGATTTGACCACCAGTTACATGAATGGCCGTGTAAGTCGATCAGTTTTTCTGTCAAATGAGAGGCTATTCAAAAAAAGCCTGGAGGGGCAGCGAGCTAAACAAACCCACAGAGCTCCCATTAAGGTAGCAGGAGGAGGAAGGGGGGGGGGGGGCAGGCAAGGGCAACATCTATCATTTAGGATAAGCCTGATATGCCTCTCATAGCATGCTCACTGCTTCTTTGGGCCTGTTTGGAAAACAAACAACACTAAAAAAAATAGAACGTTGGTTACAAAAATAAGTATAACATTCAATACTTTGATTGTCTTTTTAAAATCTATTTATTTTCTGCATATGTAGATGACTTTAAGATTTCAAGCGCATAATATTGAAGGTGCACAATTATCTTTTTTTGAGATTTCTTCTTTTTTTTAATCATTTTGATTTGTTTTCCACATCTTAACATGAAAATAAAATATTGGTCCACAAAGTAGGCTATAACTGTGCGGTTTCAAGTGCTTTTGTACAAAAAGAAGAAAAAAAAACCGATATTATTATTAAAATATTCATTTTAATGGCTTTACTTCATACATAAATACATGTTGAAAGAACACAGGCGCAATCCACTGGTTGGTCAGATATATCTGAATGACTTTGATTTAACGACTGGATGTATATACACAGGAGGGCAGTTTGGGCGCTATAACAACGCTACAAATAGGCAA
The DNA here is from genome assembly GCF_004354835.1 of Perca flavescens. Taxonomy (NCBI): domain Eukaryota; kingdom Metazoa; phylum Chordata; class Actinopteri; order Perciformes; family Percidae; genus Perca; species Perca flavescens. The sequence goes on from NC_041342.1 coordinate 18,406,089, forward strand.
GTCGGCGTCCTTTGTTCCTAACTCTCTGTCTGTACCTTCTTCCCAGAACCGCTGCCAGGTATTTCTGCACGGCCATCTGCTTTCTATAGCGACTGTAGCTGTCGGTGAAGATCCCATCTGAATGTCTTTTGGATAAGGGCTCTGACTCTTCCTCCATGCTGTTGTCTTCACTGAAAAAACAAACAAACAAACAAAACCAAAAATAGCATTAATTAAAGCTGCAGCCTTCAACTTCTCAACAGATTTCTGCTCTTTTTGGTTTGACATTTTAGCTTTGATAATCTCTTCAGCTTGCCATTATGTAAAGTTGCCTTCAATCATTATTAATGAATTCTCTTTTTTTATTTTTTTTTTTTTTAAAGGGGCGGCAAGCAAGACTTAATTAATTAATTTGCAGCCAATTGGATATTCTGACATGCTTTTTTCATCAGAGCTTGGGAAAACAAAATCAATGTATAGATTATTAATTACATATAAATCGAAGGGTATTTTAGTCTCAGAAAACTGACCCTCAGTCCTAAGGGAGGACACTAGTCATGAACGCAGTGCGGTGCCACGCCACAACAAAAACAAAAACAAAATGTCTAGACGTTTTTAATAGAGAGATAAATAATAATAATAATAATAATAATAATAATAATAATGAAAGTAGCACATAACACGATAGACAGTGATGCAGCAGCCTGGACTTGTGCAGCGGACGAACATAAAAAATGATGACTGCAGGTGAACGCTTATAAGAAATGCCCTTACCCTGCACGAATTGTCATCAGAGAATGCAGATAATGTCTCGCTGTTAACTGACCCAGGATCTCCCTCAAGGCTCTATCTAATTCTTCCTCAGCATGCCTTTCTGTTCTGAGATGATAAAACGCCAAAACACATAGATCATCAGTAACTAAAAAGCGCACACAAAATGATCAAAAGTAGCCTAAAATGTCCCCACCCAACCGCAGGTTCGATATCACATCAGGTGCAGTCAGATCGGAGGTTCATAGCCGGTTCACACACAGGCTATCCTTCCGTATCTGCCGAGCTTTTTATTAGCTATTATTTACAGTATTTGGATCCAACATTTTAGGCTACTCGGTATGAAAATAACACTGAACAAATAACATGAGAAACTCTGGGGGAAACAAAGCAAGCAGACAGTATCGCAAACAGCAAAAAAGTCATTAAAATGGAATCCAGCTCAAGCTTAAACTGCGATCTGAAAGCAAATGTACCTCTTCTCTGGAGGGTAGTAGAGGGTGTACGCGTCGTCGTTTAAGGATGGTGGGCTTCGTATAGCAATCTGATCGCTATCAAAACCCATGTCGGATAATGAATTCCCATCCTCATCGAAGGCGTCGTTTTCAAGTCTGCAAAAGGGAGAGCATTAATCACAAATTTGATCTGTGCCCAAGTGGGATGCAACAGTGAAAGAATGCCAAAATGCTTGCATCCGTTTCTAAAATCACTGGGAGTTTAAATGCATTACAGATAAGAGAAGAAAACGAAGAAAAAAATGCATTATGTTTTAATGTCAGATGTTTTGAAATAAAACCAGAAAACGAATTATTTAAAATGTAAACCAAAAAATTAAATAATGTTAAAATGTTAGTAGCTTTATTTTTTTTTTCTTTCTTTAAATAGATATTTCTTTTCATCGGGAAAATCTGTAATTCCAACTTGGTGCTGCTGCTCTTCAACACAGGCTACATCCTCATTCATTATTTAAGAATCGAAACAATGGGTGTGAAAATGATCACATTTATTGTAGGCGTGGAGCCAACATTTTATTAAAAGAATGCCGCAATTGTAAAATAGTAGAATCAATAAGAACCACGCCCAAATTATGGATATGCTTTTCACATAAAAACAAGAATAACTCTTATATGGATAGAGCTCTCCTATTCGTTTTGCCTCGCCTCTCCTTGGTTAGGCCAGCCCACCGTCATCCCAAGGGCTATCAGTTGCATTGACTGCACTCTCATTTTTAATAAGGGGAGTTCTGTGAACAGTCCCACCGGACAGGATACCTCTACGCAATTTCCATTGTTATTTTCCACACTAGATTTACATGTGCGTATGGTAAAATAACTGTATTTCCTTTTGTCATTCCTCTCAATTCTGTGATTTTAAATTGCGGGCATAGTTTGTGCGCAATTACGCACACTTATTAGAAAAAAAGTGCCCACCTCCTTAAATAGGATATAATCATTAATGGTATGCCATCATTGAACAAAAATTGTGTTAAAAATACTATAATCAGGTTTTAAAGACTCATAAAGCAATTACACCTACCTAATTTTAGGGTAACTTAGTCCGATAGGTGTGCAGAAGACGCTGTAGTGCATTAAGATTCCGTAGACGAGCAAGATTAAAGTCGCTTTACTCGAACTGGCCATGCTGTTAGAAAAACAAAAAAAACAGACGTAACATTTAACAGGTTAGTCACTCCTATAGAAACAACATGCTCGCTCTTTGTTCTGTCGAATTCACATGCTGTGCTATTTCTCTTATCACAAGCTGCAAAGCTGGACCGAATATAAGCCTGGTTAATATAAACACAGCGTCCGTTTGCTCAAACCAAAGATCTGTTTTCTTAATCCCATTTCGTAAAAGTTTAACTGTGGAATTGACACCGAATCCTTGGCATGCAGTGCCAAAGTTATTTTAAAAAAAAACAACAACAACACAGCAGATCCCCATGCAGTTAAAAAAAAAAGAATAATTTCCATTACTTTATCTCGCTCTCCATCAATGAATTTCTCCGAGATTTAAGACAATCCGCAGATAAAGCACATACCTATAGCAGGAAAGCAGGGAGAGCGCTGTGCTGTAGGATGTGAACCGGGCGCGGCTGTGGTAGTGTGTGTGTGTGTGTGTGTGAGTGAGTGAGAGAAAGACGATTTCTTTCTCACGGCACTTATTTCCTGGCTGAAGCGCCTCCGTCGTCTCCTTATGTTCCCCTCAGTACAGCCTATCTCACTTTGAGGCACAATTAATAGGACCCAACCAGTCGCACAGGCAAACTCGGAGAGAGAGTGCGCTGTATGTTCGTCTGCATAGCGTTGCTCTAAACTTTTGTCCTGTGCTGTGATTGTCTTGGATTTTTATCCATGTATCGTAAGCCTTGCCCCCCCCCCTCCCTCCAATATGTCACATTAAGGATGCTATAGACGTCATCAAGTTTGCCTCCCGGAATATAAACGTACACTTCCTTCCTCATCGATGCATCCGCCACCCCGCCCCCCCATCCCCCCCACCCACCTCCCTCCTAAAATGAAAGTTTACTCTCAAACTTTCTTCCTTTTGAAAAGAAAAGAAAAACAGAAATGTGTGTGTGTGTGTGTGTGTGTGTGTGTGTGTGTGTGTGTGTGTGTGTGTGTGTGTGTGTGTGAATGCATACAACACATGAACTTTGCACAGGACGACGTGACGGCCAATACAAATCAATGTGTCCCTCACCGCGACCGCGACGGGTTATTTCCCACCGTCATCAAGTCCAATTAGGCTTTTATGATTATGAAAGAGCTGTGAAATGATCATCGCTGTTGTTGGTGGTGCTGGTGGTTTCGTGTGACTGGATGGTTCTGATGAAGGGGGGGGGGGGGTCAGACTTCCGCTGACAAAGTTCAAGGCCTCTGAGGAGTCAGGAGCTGTCCAGTGCTGAAACCAATCGTCTCGAATTACGGCTTTCTGTAGGCTATTTAGGCTACAGTTACTTGTTCTAATCATTTACAATAATTGATCACTGGATACTGAGAGGGTATTTTAATGGCCGTGCAATGACAGCGCGAAGGCATCGGCCTATCCATTAGATTGTTGAAATACAGAGTCACATAATCTGATTTGAAGCTGGTGACGCAGGATGCCGGTTCAGAGTGCTGTCAGCCTACGTGGCTTTAAAAACGATTCACTCATTTTCCCAACATTGTTCTGAAATTGTCTGTATTATCATAATGCGCTAATTGATACGTTAAAACGAAAAAAAAAACTCGAGAAAAGGCTTGTAGCTATACTGTTATATATGTGCTAATTAACCAAGAAGCATTCGGGCCTAATTCTTTCCACCCTGATGAAGCCTCATTTGGCATATTTTTGGCAATAAATCGAACCTTTTTATGCTTGCGGCTGCTCTTTAATATGCTACTTATTATTTGCAAATAACACAGTCAAATAAAATCGTATCATATAAGCTTGATGCTAATATTCATAGAATTGTTGGCTTACAGAGTGTGTGGAATGCAAGTTATGAGACTTTTCATTTGGAGGGTGGACGCCTATATGTGAAAATCTAATTTGGTAGTCCTGTATGGGGCCTCGTTTTAATCACCAACTCTAGGCCACCGCACCTTTTCATTTAGCTCTGTACAACACTGAATCAGACCTATAGCTCAACAACCAATTGAACAGTTTGGCAAAGAGGCGAGAGATTCACGTCAGCGTTTTGTTTACTCTGACGCAATATGACGAACAATGCCTGTCACTGCCACAGTGGGCCTATCCACAACTTCTTCTTCGTGGGGCGTAATTCCTATGAAGAGTAGAACTTAAACCCCATATGTTTTAAATGGAGCAGACTGCACACGTTAGGCCTGTTAGAGCAGGTACAGATGCAGCTCAGTAGCCTAAGCAAACGGCGCCATCACGAGGACAAGAAGAGAAACACGCGAGGTTCATTCATCAACACCGTAGCACACAGAGGGAACAGATGAGTCAGTCCATACTACACTACTGTCACATTTGGTCGTCGTGAGGTTAACGACTAGAGCCAAAAGACTTTTTTTTCAGTTTTCTGCTTCTCTTCACTCACAACGAGATGATTGATTGGAATTTCTTAACAAATATTTCAACTTTTTCTTCTTCTTCTTCTTCTTCTTATTATTATAACCTTTATCGGGTCATTTAATTGAGATCAAGATCTCATTAGCATATGTGTAGAATCCATTGTTATTTTATGAACTTTCAAATTATTCTAGTAACTTGGGCTAAATAAAATTTGTATTTCATTGCTTTATGTGGATTTAGCATAGGTTCATAAGAGCCTTTTTGGGTGTGATCCATGGAAACGGAGCAGGTTGTCATGGTGCAGGTTGAATGCCGAGTTGTGATTTCAGAGGGTTTTATCTAAGAGGTGACACTGTCAATACAGTATTTCACAAGAAAAAAACATTTATTGGAGAAAGAAAACGGATATAAAATAGTGTAGCAGAACTAGCCTACTTTCTTTCTTTCCTATCTTATTTATCATCCTGTATGGAAGATTCAAACTCCTAAATGAATGCATATTAAAGTAATGAAGTGAAATACAATGCACATATATATTTCCTTTATAGTGTATGATGACATACTAAATGCATATATATCAAGGAAATGCATATAACCACATGTATTGTATTTCACTTTATGTCTTTGTTTGATTTTTTTTTTTCATTGTGGCATTTTAAATCTTCCATAATCTTGGGACCCCTCAGATTTATCTTGTGACCCCTTGGAGAGGTCTAAACCCTCAGGTTGGGAACCACTGATATAGGCCACGACTCCACTCGCTCACACAGCTCGCTACCACCACTTAAAGGATCTTAAATAACCTAATTATCCCACCAGTTAGACGTTTTATCAGCCTGTGAGTGAGTGAGTGAGTGAGTGACTGAGTTTGTCCAATTACGCCTTTGGAAATTTATACCTCTTAAGAGTAATTAATACCTCTTAGTATAAAGTATTAAAGTATTTCACCGTGTGTGTTTCTGGTCGCTCAATAAATACAGTATAGCCTTTATGGGGGTTGTTGTCGGTAAGTGTTTTTCATCAGATAATGATAAGATATATCAGGTAAAATCTTATGTGGAATCAGTTTGAATAAAATGACAAAATTGGGACTAGATTAACTGAAATGTTAAATATAATATGATTTGGGGAGCTCAAGCAATGTCTTACTTTATTTATTTATTTTTTATTTATTCATTCATTCACAATACCACTTCAAGCATTACAATAATACAGCTGGGGTACAAGATCAATTGGGTAGAGTGAATGGGTCCCCCAAAGAAGCTAGAAAAGCGTATGGGGGCCCATGATTCAAGAAAGGGTAGTGGTATGGAATACACAATTACCACAAATGATAATGAATAGATGCACGCAAAAGGCGCACCAGTACATACATAACATTACATACACATACAATCATACACATACATCCCAGTAGTCCATGAAAAAACAGTTTTATGTTAAATATAGGTTAATAAGAAATATTTTTTTAGTTGTCTTTTAAAGTTGGAGATAAAGGGCAACACCTTAAGGCATTAATCAATCCCGTTCCAGATCTTACTTTTCACCCTTTTTCTAGTCTCGCATTGCCAGACCTTCCTCCACAGCGCTGCGGAGGAGGGTCTGGCTAGTCCACATAGCATTCCGGGATGCAAAATTACGAATCCCACTATGGCCACGCCAAGACCCGCCCTACGAAGCAGCTCGATTGGTTGGGGTTAGGCATTTCACCTCGAGTGGTTAAGGTTAGGGTTAGGGGATTGGTCAGGGGATAGGACCTGTACATGTAAGCATGGACGCCTGGCCAATAGTAGTGTGTGAACGCTATTGAAGGGCGGGTCTTGGCGTGGCCATAGTGGGATTCGTAATATCGCTTCCGGGATGGGAGAAAAACGTGCCCTGGTTTATTGGCATTTCTTTAAACCAATCACAATCGTCATGGGCAGTGCTAAACTCCGCACAGAGCCAATAGCCTTGGTAAGGTGGAATGTGTAGTTAAAAATTTGTTTTTGTTGTGCAACAAAAAACTCAGATTGGACAGATAGTCTAGCTAGCTGTCTGGATTTACCCTGCAGAGATTTAAGGAGCAGTTAACCATAGTCCTCATAAATCCACCGGAGTTTAAAATTCCACCACAAAGAAAGCGGAAACGGATCTTGACGAAAAGACATGCATCCGGAGTAATTTCCTGCTGCACCGGAGCAATCCCGGAAGTGGAATGTCGAGGATATCGACTAACTGGTAATGTTGGTATTAGCAGTGGTAGAAGAAGTACTCAAAACTTTTTTTCTATAGTAAAACTATTAAACAAAGTAAGTCAGCAGTATATGGTTAAATTGCTTTGGGGGCGTTCTGGTAGTTTTAGGGTATAATGGTTCTCAAGAAAGCAGCAAGCACAATACCACAGGCCAAGCAATCTACTATTTTTGAAAGTGTGTGTGCTTTTTTGCAGAGCTGCCTGCGCACCATGCAGTCAAAGTCAGTAGAGGTCAGCAAATCACTTCAAACTAAATCTCAGCATAATGTCTTTATATTTATATATATATATATATATATATATATATATATATACCTGCAGAGCTATAGTATTGCGGTCATGATTTTTGCTCATACAAAGATGCAATCTAAACATGACCCTCCCCCTCTCAAAAACCTACCCCCCTTAGTTTTTTTTTTTTTCAATTTGTATTATCATATAACTGTCCATAGCAATAATATATGCCCAGGCCCACTCTATTTCCCTTTGGAAATGTGTTGGACTTGGGACTGACAGGAAGTTAAATATGCCAGCATACACTATGTGTAAACTGCCAGACTATATTTAATTTAATAGAGGTATAAGTAAATATGAAGCCTAGTCCCATTCATTCTTTTATAGGCCTACAACCTAGAGGGCGCCAGATGACAAAGATGCACATTGCGAGTAAGGTTCAAAGGTTAAACGGCACGATACAACGTCGCTATTTATGTCTAATATTATAATATTTAAAAAACATTTAAACGTGATTTGAGTGTAATATTGAGAACAGTTTATCTATTTGGTGCTGAGCCAAATGGTGGACTTTGTCCCCAATCTGAGCAGTGAAGTCGGCCATATTGGGCACAAGGGAAAACAATTCAATAGGAGATGATGTGACGTTAAAGTGTTATCGGAAATAATAGAACATGCCGCCACGAACCTATAAAATAAGAAGCCCGAATTTTCTTAGAAACCTAAGTTCTGGAGACGTTATTGGTGAAGTATAACTGAATTGTTTTAGACAGATAATAAAAAGAAACATCAATTACAAAGCGTAGTGCTTATGTTTTTTACTATGCCACTGTATTTCAAAGTATCCATGCACAAAGTAATGTATAGCCTACTAGAGCTGAATTGATCAGTTGATCAACATTACACAGGCCTACTTCTATCTTCCATTTGCTGTAAAGTTTGGTTAAATTGGTCAACAGGTAAACATATACAACTGATGACGGGGTTCACAAGTACAGATTGCTTTGATTGCTTTGTTTTAAGGGATCACAAGCCAAACAAGTTTGGAGCCTCTGTGTTAATCAGTGTTTAAAGGATCAATTGAACTGGGAAACCCGGATGTACGCGTCTATTCTGAGTACCTGAACGCAGCATTATTGCTTCTTTGGCCTCGTCGGCACTAGTCCGGCTATTGTTGTGTGTCTTTCAGGGCAACGCTGACCCATCAGCAGGCGGTGATTTCTGGATTTTTAACTGCTTTCTTTGGCTCTTACTCCGCCATATTACGCTCCCTTTGTCAACGGGCGGTGTGTTCTCGTTTGAAAGGAATATCAAGGATCCCGGCGGAGGACTTTGGGTTGGTGAAGTAGTTAATCGGTATGGGACGGACGGAAGACTGAGATTCAACGTTAGAGACTGCTTCTCTCGGCTGTTTCCACTTCTTTACATCGTCGACGTGAAATAAAAACGTGTAGTGAAAAAAAAAGATCACAGGACGCATGTAGCCGAAGTACAACACTGCAAAGGTCGCTTTTAAGGTAAGAAGTGCTCGTCAAAAAAAAGTCGCATTTTGTCTTGGAAGTGAGTGAGCAGGGCCTGACACTTAGGAGAAAGTTGGGGAAAGAGATCAGGAGAGTTTTCTCGGTGTGTTACAATGTTATAAAAGTCTGTTTCATTGTTAATCCTGAACCAGGACTCTTGAGGATTATTTGCTCCTACCATTCGATGGGAGAAGAAAACAATGAGAAAAGACTCCCAACCCGTCCTGGACAATGCTAAATTGCTGCATTTGCACCGTTTTAGCCATGGAATAAACATAATAACAATTCAAATATCTCTTTTGTAACTTGTATAGGCTCATTTCAATTGTGTTGTAGAGTTTCTTTTCACATAACTAATTGTAGCCACTTAGTCCATTCGTTCTGCCTCGCCCAATCTCTATTTACTTTCACACAATCAGCTGCTGCAGGCTTCAGCTGTTATAGGCCTTTATTGCAAGACTATGCTGTGTTACAACAGACCTTCCAAAATGTCAAATCCTCTGTAATTTAAGCATTTTGCAGTACTTTCCAAGTCTGTTCTTGCATGCTTTTATTGTGGTGGTGCAACTGTAGTTCCCAGATTTACACACACCACAAAATTCATGTGTGTAAGAAGATATAATTTACAGGAGTGTGTGTGTGGGGGCGGGCGGGCGTGCGTGCGTGCGTGTGTGTTCATATCGTCACTGTCCCTGATTTTTGTGTGTGTGTGTTCATATCGTCACTGTCCCTGATTGTGCATGTGTCTGTTGTGGGTACTCTGGTGCCACAGTAATCCTCCTCCACGGTAATCCCTGTACAGACCCAGTTGGCTGGACAGCCGTGTCGCACACACACACACACACACACACACACACACACACACACACACACACACACACAGCTGGAAAGGAGAGGGCTGTTGGCAGAGGAGTGAGTAGTGCTAACAGGTGGTGCTGGCTCGGGTTCAGGGGACTTGAGTTTAACTGCAGTCATTAAGGATCCTCGCATACTCTTCAAGTGTCCTCATGGCACAAATGAGACTACAGTATCATCACAGTTTGCAGATTTGAAGCTTCCAATCAATCACATGTTAGCAAACTGAACAAACCAAGATTCCAGATATCCTCAGTCACAATGTGGGCACAGAACAAGAAGAGCAATTCTATTTTAGAGCTTGAAGATGGCCCTTTCTCTCTCCCAGCTTCACTCCAGCCATTGACCAGCACAGCAGGTGGCCTCAATGGCATGAATGGAGTCGGAAGGAAGTTCCTCTCTTCCCCCCCCCCGCCAGCCACCTCCACTCACTATGATTGGCAAAGATGGCAGGCTGCCCGAAGATAAGACGAGCTCCGCCTCAGAGAGTGTGCCAGGGCAATTACGGAGTTATGCTTCAGTAGTGGTTTGCAGACCTTGGTACCGCCACATCTCAATGTGATTGCGGCCAGTTTTTACAGAGCAAGTCTGTCAACTTAGCTTTCAGGCTTTTAGTGCAATGGATGTGTCTTTCATAGCATGAGCAAGTTCAACTTGTGGACATTTGCCTAAAACAAGTAAAGAAATGCTCAATAGTAACCTGATGGTCTTCTTGTAGTGCTGAAATGATCAATAGAAAACAACATTGTAGTGAGTAACTATTCAGTGGTTTCAGCTTCTCAAATGTGAGGATTGGCGGCTTTTCTCAGGTTAATATCGTTGTACTTTGAAGACTTTTGGACATTGGTTTTGTTTGTCGGACAAAACAACATTTGAGGATTGTGTTACCTTTTTGCTCTATGAAATTGGGATGCATCTTTCACCAACTTCTTTTACAGCCTAAATGATTTATCAGTCAAATGTTTTGTATGAACATTGTTTCAGCCCTGCTTTTCACTACTTTAATGTGTTTTCCTCTAATAGGGCTGAGTATCATTTAAAAAAAGCTGTGATACTACTGCTGATACAATACTTGAGTTTCAATACCGATCCCAAAATGGTACTGAAACTCTGAGATATAGATCTGGCCTTCCCTGCCAACTAGTTGCAACAACATGCCTTTTCTTCACCCTGTGGAGCGGTGATGTAGCGTGGCACTGTAGTACCACGCTACATCACAGCTGGGTGTGGTCACAGTACAACAGACCACACCTGACCAAACCCAGCTGGGACGTTGAATGTGGTCAGGGTTCAACATGAGGTTCAACAGACATGGTGGACGTTGAGACCGAAAATAGCCCTGCGTTTAAATAAAAAAAAAAAAAAAAAAATGCAAGTGGCTGGGTTGGTGGGGGGCGTGTTGCTTCAGGTACCGATCAGACGATGAGTACAATGCAAAGGCACAGAGAGACACACTTTTATCTTTCATTAGAAAGATTACGATGTAAACGGGTGGTGTGCTTGCATGTTCTGATCTGATTCTGAGCAGCTTATTGTGCTTCAGCGAAAGTTGAGCTAGGTTCAGCGTTTTTCTGCACAACCGGAAAATCGGCACAGTTGAACCTGGCAACGTGACGTTATCCGGCAAAGTGCTTATAAAATAGTTTCCGCCTTCGTAAAATCCTGCCTCTGAGTATTACAAAAATAGTTATGCAGTGTTTATGAGTTTGAGAAGCCTTTAAACATATTAATCTATTACTGCCACTGGACTTTTCTTGATTGTATTTTATGTCTCATACCAACAAGCTCCCACCAATGTTTTTGGTCTGAATACTCGCTTATAGCTTTCAACCCAAAGAGGCTAGTACAGCTATGCAGCCATAGAGGAACTTTGTCTAAATATAATGATAAAAAACTAGCAAAGTTTTGATTTTAAATCTAGACCTATCTGATCATAGAATACATAAAGAAGACCTTTACTGTTGGGTTCATGCCAGTACCAAAAAGTATTGAAGTTTCATACCCATCCTTAGGCTCTAAAGTCTAACTGGACATTTAATAATCATGAAATATAGTTACTGAATATACAACCTTTTACGAGTGTTTCAGTTTTGTCCTAAGTGACCGCAAAGGTTACACAGGGCAGTGGCTCGAAGGTGGAAGAGCCTCTCCCAGAACACTCGGCTTTGCGTCTTATCTAATTAGTTAAAATGGTTAACAAGAGTTCAGAGCTGCGTCATGCTTGATCAATACACTACACAAACTTCACGGTAGTCAGCAACATCCTGTTTATACACCCCTTCATTATCAGTAATAATATAGAGGGACTCTTGATGGAGTACATGGAGATTGGCTCATTGGTGTATAATGTGGGATTTTCCTTTTATTTACACTACTACCATGTTTTTCTATAAAAACTTTTCACTGACTTTCACTGATTTTTTTTCTTCTGTTTTGCACCCATTGTTCCTCTTGGAATGCCAGTATTAAATGCTGAATTTTGTTTTAAGAGGGATGTCAATTCTTCGTACAATGCATGCCTGTAAAAGTCTTACTGAATAACTGGGTTATACAAATAAATTAGACTCTTACAGATGTGAGTTGGCCCTAACCCATTTTGGTATAAATTTACCTAAGTGGAAGGGCCGTGTTATACTAGAGAAGTGTTTCTTAAGATGTGTTGGTCGACCTCGTCAGTGTCAATTGTTTATTGTTTTTCCTTTTAATATGGAGCTAAGAAAGCACATGTTCAGACAGTCTTTCTGGCAGACATTCATAATGTTGCACTTTGTTGTTCATTCGGGAAGGAACTTGTTTTGGTGGAAGATGTGTACATTCAAAAGTTGTTTTAGTCATGCAACAGAACTTATGTTGGACAGATAGTCTAGCTAGCTGTCTGGATTTACCCTGCAGAGATCTGAGGAGCAGTTAACCATAGTCCTCATAAATCGACTGGAGTTTAAAATTCCAACACAAAGAAAGCGTAAGGTAATGGACATCCAGCCAAAAAGAAGGACATAAGGCGAAATTTCCAGCGGCTATGTAAGTGGAAGGTTGTGGATTTAGACTACCCTGCCAACGATGCAGCACACCCAATCTGAGATTCTGCGTTTACAAGACTTTTGCAATGGACAGGTCCCCTGATATTCTTGCTCACTCCCGGCGGAGATTACCCGCTCAGCGGAGCGCACAGAGATCAAAAGCCTAGGAGAGAGAAAGCACAGGCGGCGATGCAGAGTTGGGTGTGCAGTCCGCTAGCTCCACAGCTAAAGTCTGGGATGGTTTTGTGCAGCCAGGTCTCCGTTATTACCATTCACGTGGTAGTTGGTATCCAGCAGTCTCATGTCGCCCTGCTTGTTGACGAGAGAGCGGGCGTTGGTGAGAAAGACGCTAGGTACAGCAGGTTTATGCAGAGCCATTCTTGGCCTAGCCTGGATTCACACTTACTCGCCTCACTCCTGCTTCCTCTTCCATCACTGGCTCTTGGTCCCTGTGAGCTCCACAGAGTGAATAATCTCCGCCGGGATGGAGCTAGACTGCAGGAAACCCTCCATTGCAACAGTCTCGTAAATGCAGAATATCAACTACATTTTGGAGGACATTGCAATTTTATTGCGTGTGTAACTGTACCCAATCTTTGTACAGTATCATAATCATGCAATTCTTGCACAATGTGAAATGCTGCCCCCTATGTTTTGGTGTGGCCAGGAATTAGACATTGCACCTTTTTTTTAGTTTTTTAATAGATGTTAAAAAGCAATTTTACATTTGGTCATTAAATCCCTTGACCCACATCTCTGTATGAGCTTGAAGCAGTATTTACTGTGTTCCCTTGGAGCCACCAAAAGCACAACACATTTCTTCCAGCTAATCTCATTGCCTATATAACAGGGCATTCATTCAGGAAACCATCTGAGAGAGGATAGAATAATATGCCTGTAATTTGATTTGCTATGGGGTCGATTTGAGCTGTCTAGTTTTGGAAATTGTTTCACACAAGATTCACTCTTATTTCTCAGCTTTTCATGGACAGCTTTTCTTTCCCAGGACTAAAACATGTAATTTGAGGACAGTTAAATCTAAATGAAATACTCAATAGAGGATAGACCAGGACTGGGGGTGGTGGATACAAACTGAGGAATCCCATGCTAAAAATGTGTGTCATTGACATTCTGTTAGGTTGTTTGCATAAAGTTAACTGTTAAGGCCTCTTTACAGTCGCCGTTCCCGACCTGTTGTGCGCCAATGTGACGTCAAAATGACGTAGATCTCGCTGGCGCGCCACTCTATTTTTTTCAGCGGCGCACGACAAAGCAGAAACGGGAAGCATGAGTTTGAGGGGAACCGGATGCCAGGACTCCCAGAGTGACTGCAAGTCTCTCTTGTAAACTTACTGGGTTAAGAGGAGTTCTTTTATGGTGAATGAAAGGCTTGATCCAACGAAGTAGGTCATCCAATCGAAACATTGACGTCAATGCTGCTGCCAGTTCTGCCATTGTTTACCTTTTTTTTCTTCTTCTTCTAGTCTGTAGAAATAGCAAAGTCGGTAGCCTTTCCTCATTAGCCTCCCATGATGTCACAATGTCGTGCGACAGATCAGGAACGGCGAGCCTACTGAACGCTTTAGTGTCTACAGAGGCATCTGGTTGTTTTGAATATTTAATTGGACCACTTGGTTTGATTGATTATTGGGATTTCTGGCTCCACAAATGTAAGAACTGTGTGTCTGTGCCCTGATAAGCATTTGTGCTGCCCAGTGTTAGCATGTGTATAGGATTGTATAGTTCAGGGGATTGTGAGTGTGCTGGTGCTCTGTGGGGGGAGCACCACAAGGTACTTTCTCTTTGTCCATAACAAAAGGTAGATGAGACTGACAAAAGAATAAATCGAAAGGCTTTCTTTGGAGAGGTGGCCATTTCTCTTCTTCTCAGAGCACAATTCTTCATGGGTGGTTTTAAAGTGGGAAAGTACATTTGTTATTTAAAATGGGTTCTACTTTAGAAAGAACTTTTTACTAGAACCTAAAAAATTTAGATAATTTAAAAAGATGACTTCGCTGATTTTGGAATCTGGTATGGACTCGATTTATAGAATCGGGAGGACAGTCATTATTCAATCTCCTTTTTATTTATGCTCCCTAGTTCTTAAAGCATTAGCAGTTTTGGGCTCTCTAGATGCAAGAAAAGTGAGTTATTTCATTAAAAAACAATAACTTCTAATTGCTTTCTATTGATGGTGTCCTTTTTTGAGTTTTTAATAAATCACAATTTTGATATTTGATCACGCCTCTTGTGCAGAGAAAATACAGAGCAGACTCCCCAGACTAATGTTCAATCTTAAAAGATTGAGCTTGATCTGGTGATAGCCAGACTATACATTTCCTGTACTAAAATGAGAACCTATAAAATCTTAGCTATGCCTTATATATTTTGTTGATCAAGATATAGAGAACTGAGAAATTAGTCTATAAGTCATTTTACACAAACTGCATTGCTCTTTCCAGCAGTATACTGTAAGTGTTTCTCTGTCTCACAAAACTGCAGACATGTTTCATGATGCATTGCATATATTAACCGACATTAACAAATTGCCAGGGCAATTAATGTTGCCATGCTCACAAGGCTCCCATGCTGTTATTGCTTATCCTGTTTGTGGTAACAATCCTATGGAAAGTGTATGGTTTCCAAAAAAGGCCATCATTTGTCTAAATGGACTAAATAGCTGGCCAATTTACACAAGTTGGACTGACTGACTGTACTTGTATTTGTTCAAGATAATATAATTTCATATTCACCCACTTCACTTAAATTTTGTATCTGGCATGTAAGAAGTGTTTAATGTAAAAGATGTTGCTGTCTGCTTATCATGGAGTTAAATACAAAAATACTGTAAGTGACTGAACAACTACACAAAGAATAAAAACATGTCAGCTGAGTTGAGTTGATTAGTCATTTGCTTTTTAAACGATGAATCGACTGCAGCATCAATCTGTCTCTATCTGTTTTCTTGAATGATAATTCATCTCCATCCATCCTTCTCACCCAGTCATTCATCATACTGTTTATTTCCACTGCCTCAGCATTGGCTTTCAGTCTATACTGTTTTTTTCATGGGAGGAAGTCAATAGACAATCCATCTCATATAAGTATATCCATACATTGATTGTTGACCCTCAAGGCTGTTCTGCCAGCAGAGGCTGAAAAAACTACTTTCTTCACCAGGGGATTACGTCCTCAACTGCCAAATCGATACATCCTTTACAATTCATAGAGGGAGGGAGTCTGTATTGGAAATCTCATCTCTTTGGGATGTGAATTAACTTGTCATATCAGTCTGAGAAGCTAAAGCTGCTCAAGCAGCTAATGTCAGGAACAAATCAGAGTCCAGAAGACAAAATCACTGAAAAACGCATCAAAAAGTAGCTCTACAAAAAGTTCTGAAATAGGTTTTACTTAGGCAGAATATAAATGCCTGGAACACGTCCACACAGATGTAGTCAATTTAAATTAAAATAAAGTACTGGCGTTGCCTAAAGATGTCAATGTTCTCAAACCATGTGACAAAATCAAGCAAAAACTAAATATGCAGATGCACTCAAACATCCAACAACATCCAATATGTGTGCATGTCTCAAGATAACACAATAAAGCTAAAAACCAAAACACAAGGCTTATTAGACTGTGCTGAAACTTTGTAATTCACAGAAATATGGACATATTCACACACACACACACCTGCATTGTGTGTGGTTTAACACCTTTTAATGAATAGCCACTGGGGCCTAAAGGCTGCCCTCTGTATTCTGTTTGTCTTGCCTTTTTGTTTTCTGTCTTGGCTTTGTTGGCCTTCCATCTGAATGACAGGAGCACACACCTTTGCTACTGTTGCCAATACCAATACGTGACCTGTTACTGACAGGTTCTTAAAACTATGTCATAACAGTTTACAAATGCCAGCATATGAGTCATTGAGAGTGGATCAGTCTTGGGCTGAAGTGTCCCTCTGTTATACACTGGAAGCTTGTTTTATTGTGTACAGTTGGAAAGACACATATGCACAGAACCACTTGACAAAGAGGCCAAAGGTGACAGAGAAATCAATAAACAGAGCAGGCTTTGTAGGTGATGCTGTCAACTCATGACAACACACAGACATACTTATACACTCATAAGCTGACATGCATTTGTCTGTCACCAGATACCATTCTTGTGAGGACATCCCAAAAATGTACTCCTTTTCATAATCAATAAATAATCTCATAAAGATAATTTCTTTCCAAAGAATGCTAACTGAGCCAAAACCTTTTTTTCTCCTTTTGTTTATGGAAGTCATTTGGTCTTTGTCCTTGATGTAGCCCGCGCACACACACACACACACACACACACACACACACACACACAGCAAGAGAGTCTCCTATATCATTAAGCTCAGGAGGAGAAAGCACTGACTCTTAACACCGATGGGCTTTTTGCCCCTCACAAATCTGTGTCACTGATAGTGTGATCACAGGGAGTTGAGGAGGAGCTGAAATGGCCATAGGCTGTAACAGGATCTAGCTTGACATGCTTTTGTGGGGACTTGTGAAGTCATGTGAGGTCATTCATTAGTTTTCTGGATGGAGAAAAGGCTCCAGGCCAGTATGTACAATATCATAATTATTATTACTCCATTTGTGACACAAGCTCTCAGCCCCCATGACGACCCCATGACGAAGCATGGGCTCACGAGGTTTAGGTTTGGTTACTAACGTACACATGAATTTACACATTTGAACATTTTAAACATGTTTGATTTTTACAAATGGAATCGGCACTGTCAACATGACATAGAAAGAGAATTAATGATTTAAACCGAACAAACTGTAAAATAGTTTGGTCACTCTTCACCTCCAGATCTGTAAGGGTCCTTGTTGCCCATGGATCTCGATCCACCATCTTTTGTAAACTTACAAAAAAATTTGTTGCCCTTTTTATAATACCAAATTGCACTATAAAATAGCAAATAACCCATTTTTTGGGGATATCTTTCTCTGTATTTGTACAGCAACATAAAGAAACAAGATATATAATTTGTGTTGTTACAGGATTTTGCAGGCTACCCAGTGACACCACTTGAATCATAGTCTACCTGCCGTTCATTGTTTAAGTCATTGTTCAATACTAGGGGTGCACGATTCAGAAAATGTCACGATTTAAATTTTTTATTTTTTTGATTCAGAATCGATTTTCGATTCAAAAACGATTACCGAAGATTCACAGTATGTAAATGTAGTTACTTTTCCCATGTGATTGCAGTAGACATACAATTTAAAAGAAAAGAAACGCAACAAATGAAATGTAGTTTGATATTACTTTGTCTTCATACAAAAATAAAAACTTTGGCCAGCTTTATACATGTAATTCAAGTATAAAATAAAACTGTTAAATAAAAAGAGCTTTTCGTTCAGAGTTCGTGGGAGTTTAGAGCATTGAAAGAGTGCGTTGGTTCTTCTTTTGATTATGACGAGTGCCCAGGCGTCAGTGGGAATTCGACGCAGCACCATCTATAGGAATGGCGAGCTAAACTCATTTCAGGACAATGGTATACACGCCTACAAAACGAAAAAAAAATTACATTCTATGAATCAATGTTGAATCAGTAGAGTTTGAATCACGATTTTCTTTTTTTTTTTTTTTTTTTTTTTTTTTTTTTTTTTTTGCACACCCCTAATTCAATACTACAAAAAACTGCGTATGTTGGTGTGTGTGCTGTCTAGTCTCAGGTTTCAATCATCTGTTTTAGCCGCCTTTTACAAATCTTGTATCAAAATCTCCCAATTACATCCAGTTCTTCTATCCACCTACAAGAGTCAGCCAGTTGCATTCACAATATTATCAGTGAGCCACTCATTGTTTCCCATTCACAAATATTTCTGGCAGATTTTTGCTGTCTGAAATTACCATCCTGCTTGATTTGCACGCATTTCTTTGCTTGGTTCACCCTGCAGTCACAGTTTGTAGTTTTGGTCTTAAATGTGTATCTAATCTCTTCCAGAGAAGTTTTGTATGTTAGGTTGCATTTACAGTTGATTTTTTTATACAGTTTATCACAATCCATAACCCCAATTTGTGTTAAAGTTACATTCAAGTCATTAACTGTGACAGTAGACACTTCACATGGCTTAATCAATGTAAATGCAGCCAAACTCAAACTGCAATTTGAAGATCAAACTCCAGTTGATCCAATCTTCCTTTTCCTTCTCCTCCCCGCAGGCTTGACGATGGGTTGCGTCAGGAGTAAAGAGGACAAGGGGCCGGCGCTGAAGTACCGACCCGACAACTCCAATGCCACGCAGATCAATGCCCACCTGGGCCACTACGGGCCTGACCCCACCCTGATGGGTCATTCACCAGCTATGAAGACACACAACAACAGCTACAACAGTCATGCCGCCGCCCTCACGCCATTTGGTGGGGCGTCTTCAGTCATGACGCCCTTTGGCGGGGCCTCCACCTCCTTCACCTCCGTGGCTGTGAGCAGTCCCTTCCCTGGTGTCATCACAGGTCAGTTTGTGGAGAAGATTTTAGCTTTCAGAGGGAGACAGATGGGACCAGGAACAAGGGAAGAAGAAACGGAGATGAAAAAGAGGATTTTAATAGAATCCAATACTTTTGAAACATTTCCATCTGCCATTACCAACTTTTCCTTCTGTTGTCAATATGTGTAAATCAGTGTACAACTTGAGAATAAACTCACTGAGCATTTGTCATGCACAGGACCTTATGAGCAGCAGATGTTATGCAAATTAGACATTTGAAATGAATCAGCCAAAACATCAAGGCCAAGGAGAAACCCAAAATAGGTCTGTAATATGGGAAAGAAGTGTAGTGGGCATTGCGTCTCTGGAGCCAAAGAAAACAATTAGATGCACCGAATGTAATGGATTCAGTCATGCACACGTTTTTATTTTCAACAATAATTTGCTTCAAAAGGCTTTTCGATAATGGAATTGTTGGTGATGAAATGACTCTTGGTGACACGAACAATGACCAAGAGTCATTCCCATTTCAGGTGGTTAATACATCATAGATTGGATGGGTAAATTATGCAATGAACAACAAAGGATAATGTTTTCTTCCAAAGCGCATACACTCAGGCACACACACTTCCCTCAGTCACTGTCTCGCTCTCTCTGGACTGCCACCTGCTGTAGATCTAATCCTGCCCGCTCAATTTCCTCCTCAAGATAAACCTATTGGGGTCCTGTTGTCTCTCTGCACTCTTTCACATCCGACCACAAAGACATCAACTGTGCTGGTTGTATTTTTAATCCAGGCTCTAAGGGGCAGGAAGTGGGATATTTCAAAATGATGATAATATAATGATAATAATAAAGGGGTATTTTAAACAAAAAATAGTTGTATTTTTTGATAAAGTTATGAATTGTATTAGAGTAATTGTTTATCAGTGTGTTTGTTCAACTCGATGAGACCTTGACTCAAATATGAAATATTGTAAAAGGAAGACAGTAGGAAAATCAAAATGAGCATTTTGTCTTCTTTATTTGAAGGTCAAAACTTGATGGTGCTGTTTTCATTTGTTGTGTAACCTTTTCAAAAAAGGCTTGATTAAAGAAATCTGACAGCGGCTCTGGGATTAACTAGCTATCGTACGTATATATGCACTCCTCTAACGCTTGGTCTCTCTTGCTTGCAGGTGGCGTTACATTTTTCGTAGCGCTGTACGACTATGAGGCAAGGACGTCTGATGATCTGTCGTTCAAAAAAGGGGATCGTTTCCAGATTATCAACAACACGTGAGTACATTTACTTTTTACACTGGCAAACTCCGTGCGTGTGCGTGTGTGTGTAATCCCTCGTATTCAGGTCTGATATTGAGGCAGAAATCTGTCTGGGTTAATGGGTTCCTCTAATGGGCCATCTGTTTAGTCCCCAGCGCTTTTCTCCTGCCATAGATCATTCCTCTAGTTCAGGGTTTTGCATTTGGGTTGCAGTGTAAAACATACCACTCTTCCCTTATTTAGTAAAATACAAGCAATGCACATAATAAAATCGATTAATGTGTTGCCAATACTTACAGAATTTGACATCAACAGTTCACTGAAAATATGGCTGAAGGTCCAACTCATTACATTTTTATGGAATTAGTTAGTTTTTCTCTGTCATTGCTTATTAACTTTAATTCCCCTCTTTAATAGAATACTGTTGTAAACAACAACAAACAAATGCGAAACTTAGCTTTGTATTAATTTTTTTTCTTTTTTTTTTTTTTGTTGTACAATAAATATAGTATGCCATTTATTTCAAGAACAGAAATGAAGGCAATAACAATACATTATAATGAAATGGGAAATTTCTTTCCGACAGTGATACATACAGCCCAAGGGAGCTGCTGGGTGGCTTATGTAACAATAAAAATAAATTTCTTTTTGTACTTTGAATTAGGTGACAGACTGCATTAAAAAATAGAGCTTGTTTATTACAAAAAAGCACCATGTGAATTTTTCTATTAGCCTTATGTTCCTGAAAGTTTGAAACAGTGGAAATAAAGCCCATATCACAAGATGTTTTTGAGCACCTTTTTAAAGTAATTTTACTTTACCACTGTGCCAGATATCTATAAGCATTTATCATCATTTTCTATTTCAATTCATTTACAATTACTTGACGTGAGTGGGGGAAAGTAACATTTACTCAAGTACTGTAGTTAAGTACATTTTGAAGTGCTTATACCTTAGCTGTAGTTACTAGATACTTTAAGATTTTGCATTAAAACCGCTTGCCAGGCTTATAAAATGCCTATTATATAACCCAAAGAGGAAAAAAAAACATTTTACTTGTAATAGAGTGTTTTAACATTGTGATATTGGTTCTTTTTACTTGAAGGATCTACATATGTCTTCCTCCACTGCTTATAAACCACTACCCCGATGTGATGACTTAGATTCCTGACGTGGTTAAATGACTCGTAATACGACCTTGTTACTTTTCTGTCTTTGTATACTTTTATACCTGCAGTATTCTTTTTAGAGTAGGTGTTATTTATTTTTTTAATCGTGTCTTTGTGTGTTTCTGATTTCTAACTTGCTCTCTATTCAGGGAAGGCGACTGGTGGGAGGCTCGCTCCATCAACACCGGACAGAAAGGTTACATTCCCAGTAACTACGTGGCTCCAGCCGACTCCATACAGGCTGAAGAGTAAGAGCTCACCTATCGTTTTCTTGTTTCACTTTTATTTTCTCCTTTTTACATTCCTTTCATGTTTCTCACCCTGTTCAGTTAGTTCTCTTCTGATTAAGAAGCCATCATGCGGCTGGGCGGTCACACATTGTGACTAACCCATCATGTACCAACAAGTCTAAACAATGGAGCCCTGTATTGTCGGTGGCCTCCTCGTTGCTGTTCATCCGGTGTGACAGGAACGTTAGGGGACAGCCCTGCTTTTAGACAGTTGTGGCCTGGTTTCTCATTGGCTGACAGCCAGTTTACTAATAGTAGATGTTTTAAGCTATTAAAAACAATGATATAAACCATCTAGCTATCTCTGCCTTTGGTCTAATAGAGTGAGTACAAGTGATCAGTGTTTAGAATTGTTGGTTCAAATTTGATCTGGGAAAAAGAAATGTTCCTGTCAGGTGAGACAATTCGACATGTGAGAACTTGTAACGATGTCTTGAAAATGACTACTACTCTAAATTCTTACTACTACTGAAAAAAAGAAGAAACCGAAAATCTGGATTTTTAAGATTGTTTACAGCCACAAGCTAATGTTCCTTTTTATTCATAGTAGTAATAGCCCTTATATGTAATGGAACAAGCTGAAGACGTTTGGCTTGGAGCAGAGTTAATAATAAGCTGTAATTATCATAGCATGGTCTAAATTAATTTGACTTAAATGAGACTTTAAGCTATTTAATTACCTCTGTCTGACTTTGAAGGTAACCACATATGAATCACATATACAGATTCCTGATGTTAACTGACTAACATCATTCAACATTATTTTCCTGTTCATCTGTTATTGATGTTTAACTTGACGATTTAACAGACAGGATTTATATGATTCATATAAAGCCAGAGAATTTCCAAATAACCAACATCTAAATATATCACACCACCAGTGCCATATTCCTATTACATGAATAAGAAAATCCTACGTGTCCAGTATATCGCATCGAGAGCTCCTCCTGTGTCTGACTATCTGACTGTCTCTCTTCTTGCAGATGGTACTTTGGTAAAATGGGCCGCAAAGACGCTGAGCGTCTCTTATTGCTTCCAGGGAACCAGCGGGGCACTTTCTTAGCACGAGAGAGCGAGACGACCAAAGGTAAAAGCATTTATTTCTTGAAAGCAAGACTGTAGCGATAATGATGCTGTTTTGATCCATAAGGGAAATGATTAAAGCTTTTTTTCTTTATTTGCGCTTGTGCGAGCCGTGGATTTGGTTTTTATTGCAGCCATATGTTCATTTTAATGGAAGAAAACTGTTGTAAAATGTAGGTTAGGAGTTCAGTGTTTTTTTTTTTTTTTTATATTTATCTGTTATGTAGAATAAAAGCCTGAGATGCATTGCAGATTTAAGTGAGTTCCGGTTGCTATGAACCACAATCTAACTTCCTTTCTGTGGATCTTAAAGGTGCCTACTCTCTGTCTATCCGGGACTGGGATGAGGTGAAGGGAGACAACGTCAAACACTACAAGATCCGAAAGCTGGACAACGGTGGTTATTACATCACCACTCGGGCCCAGTTTGAGGCACTACAGAAGCTGGTGAAACACTACACAGGTATGCACCGCGTCCACCGGAAGCTTTTAGACAAATTGTTGTTTACAACTGGACAGCTGCTCTCACTTGGAACAATTGTTTTTTCTTCTTTTTTGACTCATGTTTGGAATGTGTTTTCAGGACAAACATGCCAATGGTAATTATAATAATTTTGGGATACAGAGGGTCTTTTTTTTTTTTTTTTTTTTTTTTTTTTTTTTTTTTTGGTCGTGATTCTGAAGCAGTGCTTTAACTGACACAGTCGCAGCTCAGCAATCATGTCAAAGTCCCTAAAAAAAAAAAAAAAAAAAAAAAAAAAAAGCCCAACCATGCGAGACTTAAGCCAAAAGAGACATGAATATAAAACCGTCTTAAGCATGCTGTAATCTCCACAATATTGATAGGCAGGCAGCTGTTCCTAAAAAACCCTAAGACTGTCACAAGAATGCATCTGGATGAGGTAAACAAATACAGTTAAACTCCCAAAAGCAAAATCCATAAACAAGAGGATGTGTATGAGAGTCTTTAGCGTTTGATTTTAGGTCTTGTGTTGTTAACCCTGCCCGGCTCACTTCCACATAATTCATGTAATTCACTAACTGCAGTAATTGACTCCTTTGTATTCCACTAAGTGTAGCAATTTAAAGGTCCCATGATATGGTGCTCTTTGGATGCTTTTTTATAGACCTTAGTGGTCCCCTATTACTGTCTCTTTCCCAAAATTCAGCCTTGGTGCAGAATTACAGCCACTAGAGTCAGTCCTACAATGAGCTTTCCTTAGGATGTCACATTTCTGTGTCTGTAACTATTGAGGAGGGGGGACAAGGTGGAGGGTGGGGGTGTGGCCTTGACCAACTGCTACTTTGCTCGTTTGCAAGCCATGATGTCTCTCTCTCATGGGTGGGCCAAATTCTCTGGGCGGGTAAAGCAGAAAAAGGGGAGGTAAGCTTGCTCTTTATTAGAGATGGTCCGATACCGATACCAGTATCCGATTACCCTAGGGATGTTCTGATACTGCCTAAAACACAGGCATCGGTAAGTACTGGAGTTTACGCACCGATCCGATACCATGTAATAAAGCCCTAAAGAAAATCTTTTTCCGTTATAACTGACTGTCAAACTGGATAATTAAAGAAAGTTCTGTGGCATTCATTGTTTGTGTTTGTTCATGTTTTTTACAAAGAGTTTAACCTGAGCCAGACAGACAACAAAGATAGAAATTATATCCCATCCATACAGGGATAGTAGTATAGAGTTGTTAAAACATAATAAAATATATGACACACTGGTAACGGATCGGTACTCTGTATCGGCCGATGCGTTCAGGTATCGGAATCGGTATCCGTATCGGGAAGCAAAAAATGGTATCGGACCATCTCTACTCCTTATGACCTCCATGCTGTCAGCTGCATTAGGCTCTCACTGTACCTGAAAAGGCTTCAACACCAAAACAGCTGATCTTTTTGCTTTCTCGCTGCAATTAAAATTAAATGAACTTCGCACGGTTCGTGTCACTATGGTGAAATTTCTGATTTGATTATTTCTGGAACAGAGCATAAAAAAAAAAAGATTATTCTGTGGAAATGACGGGTCAAGTGTTCTGTGCATTTGCTTCATTGCGGTTTGATTGTATGTTGTATGATGTTTGTGGGTGTCATATGGCGACATGATATTTTATTCATCACGTTTGCACTCCATTTGCTGTAGCATGGCTCTGCTTACTGCTACGACTGTGTATGTACCTAACACGACACGCAGGCTGATTGCTAACAAGCTCCAATTTAAAGCTCATTCTCTCTCTGTTCCTCCCGCCTCTCTGTGTGTCTTTACATGTCTGTTCCTGTCCAGAACATGCAGATGGTCTGTGCTACAGGCTGACAACTGTGTGCCCCACAGTGAAGCCTCAGACTCAGGGACTAGCTAAGGATGCTTGGGAAATCCCACGAGAGTCCCTCCGACTGGAGATCAAACTTGGCCAGGGCTGCTTCGGAGAAGTCTGGATGGGTAAGCGAGCATCACGGCAGTATATGTTTCAAAACCACACACACATGCATATTGTCTTGTGAAGTGGTTTATGAAGGAACTGTGGCGCCACAGAACCCACTCCTAACAAATGTTTCTATCATTTAGTCTTTTTTTGTGTTTTTTTTTTTTTTTTGGTGCCTGGTCACACCAGAAAGCAGTATTCATTTGCATAGCCTCTGGAAATAATTGGTGCTGGATGCTTTGTGGCATAGTGACTACTTGCGCCATCAGTAGCTTACTGGAAAGTATTTCAATACAGGTAACTTATGGGATAGCACAGTATATGTACCATTCACTCCTGTCTTAAAGGTGCTCTAAGCGATGTTGGGTGATGTCACTTCTTGTTCAGGTTCGAAGTATTTTCAAACAAAACGGAGGCTAGCTCGACCCTCCTCATCCCGTCAACCCCCACCCCCAAATCATTCTTGTCAGTTATTGACTGGAACACTGTTTATGTTTTGTGGTGCAGGTTGGCGCGGTTTGTTTTTGTTGCCGTTTGTGGAGCCTGGGCTGTCTACAGAGACCGCGGTTTTTTTTTTACATTGTGTTCAGGGGACAGGCAGCTCGCGGATAGTGAGGAGATGTTTGCTGTGTGTGACAAAAAATGTAGCCTAAAAAACGCGTGACATCGCTTAAAGCACCTTTAACGTCTGACTGCACACCATGCTGCATCTTTGTTGTAGGTCCATTTTATACTCTAGCCGAGCAGGAATGGATGATTATTTTAATTAGCGATTAATCTTCAGAATTCTTTCTTGTTTAATTAATAATTTTTTTGGTCTATCTAATGCCTTAATGGTCTTTAGCATTTATGTTTGAGTTCCTCTTTTAATTCCACAGAAACAGAAAATGAAAGAGTCTCTGCTGTGAAATTCAATCCTTACGGAGTAAAAGCTTCATGAAGAGGATACAGGTTGAGTCAGATTTGTGTGAAATCTGTCAGCACAACTTAGTATATGGAAAGCCTTATGTAGTCCTGCCAGGATGCACTGGGATGAGTCCACGGCCTTCCTATGTCAGCATCACACGCATGCACGAATACCCTCTGTAGTATTTGTTTGACGCAAACACTGATCATGAATTAGTAAAGAGTATAAACAACTGCACGGACATATACTCACACAGCCATTAGGGCTTACATACAGATACAAAGCATCTGCTGTAAATTATTTATAACTGATGTAATTTTAATGTGAAACAACTCAGAAGCAGTACATGCATAGGTATATATAAACTGATTTAGTTTATAGAATTCATTTTTGCTTAAAGTTGAGTGGGACAGACCTTGGTAAAGAGCTTGTCTTGCTGCCTCACTGGCCCATATACTGATGTAAATGCTGATTGCAGTTGGCACACACAGACACAGACACAGACACACACACACACACACACACACACACACACACACACACACACACACACACACACACACACACACACACACACACACACACACACACACACACACACACACACACACACACCAGTCACTCAACCGGTTCCCTCTCTGTCTCAAAGACACAGACAAACAAATTCACACACCGTTGTGCCTTGCAGGAGCACATGCATGGTGTGCAATGCCAGTTAATACGTTACTGTTAAGCAAGCAAACACCTACAAATGGCCAACACAGCATGTCAAAACACACACAGAGCTCAGTAATCACAGGTCACCTCCTACGCTTCAGTTCCCTGGCCTGCATGTGAGACGGGGGCTTTTGAGTGAACACGACTCTCTTCTTTCATCACTCAGTCTTTCATTAAGCCTGGCCTGCAGCAAGCCTCGACCTGCAGTCCTCGGCTGTGCAATCCCTCCCTCTCTCTCCCTGCACTATTAATTCTTGATGGTTTTTCTGCGTAGCTACAACTTTTTACCGAAAATCCCATTCATGCATTTATTCAACTTTTTTTTATTTTTTTTATTTATTGCTGTTGGCTTGTGCTATTTGACCTCAGTTCTCCTATGTTCTCGCCACCTCATCATTATTATTATTATTATTATTATTATTATTATTATTATTAGATATGATCATTGCCCTACTTTGTCCTCCAGCTTGTGTGTGTGTGCGTGTAGTTTGTTCAGTGCAATTCATTTATGAAGGTCAGCCTTATGACGGAAGCAGTAGATCTCCTGCCTCAGCTCATTGAATGCAAGCAGGGCGTGAGTAAGTGGCTCTCAACCAGGAAGTGGCTGATTATTTAAGCTGTCGTGTTCTTTCTCTCCTGAGCTGCTCTTTACACAAGGGAACGCTGCCAGAGATCACTGGCACGGCGGCTGATTTTAGGATTGACTTTTTAATCACTTAAAAGGGGTCAAAAAGTCTTAAATGTACCTTCAGTGTTTAGGTATTACAGTATGTGTCACTTAATAAATTGCAATAGATGAATTATTTCTTCAAAAATACCTTACAAGCTGCACAAACATTGGTTTATTTCAAACACAAGTGATCATTCGGTTTTTATTATGTTTTCCTTCAGGCACATGGAATGGCACTACTAAGGTGGCTATTAAGACCCTGAAGCCAGGCACCATGTCCCCAGAGGCCTTCCTGCAGGAGGCTCAGATCATGAAGAAACTCCGACACGACAAACTGGTGCCTCTCTATGCCGTTGTGTCTGAGGAGCCCATATACATTGTAACTGAATTTATGGGCAAAGGTAAGGACCGGTCAAACTCACAAACCAGAAATCAAGAATAAGCACAAGTCATATGTAGACACACTTAGGGGAAAAAAAAAGACACAAGGGCACTTGTAACTTAAAATCTGAAAATGTAGGCTTCAAAACGATGATATAAACTGAATCAGGCTACAGGTGCTACAATGTACGGACACCAAAGATAAGAGATCTATAGACTGGATCACTATTGTATTCGTAGAGTGAGATTTGCATTCAGTATACACATTTAAGCTTTCCGGTCCGGTTCATTCAGCATGAAGTGAATGTCGTCACCTGCCCACGTCCATGAGGGTCCAAGCGTCCCAAAAAAGTGGTCGCTGCGACTGTACACACAGCGCGCCTGCTGTGCTTGCTCCAGTTGTTCCACACTTCGGTCCAGTTGGTTGCGTATGCACCTCTAGACCGGTAAGTGGTAGTCTGCGGAAGTGGAAAGTATGTTTAAAGCTTTATTCACTCGGGGACAAACCCACCAACTCCAAGACAACCACCCTTAAATTAAGGGGTTTGATACTTTGTTGTTCATCCAGTTTTCTTTATGATCTTAAAGTCCCCCTCCACTCAGAAATGTGTTTTGCTTTTTGTTACTTCACTTGTTGGAGCTTCACTGTGCAGTAATAAGTCTGAAACTTTGTTCCCAACAAATTTGTTTGGTAAATATGTAGTAGCTTTTAAATGTAACCACTCAAAACATGATCAACTGTCCTCTTAAATCATCTGTGGTAAAATATGTACATAACAGGAAAAGTCTGTATTTGGGGCATTACTGTAATGTAGCAAGAATCTGTAACCTCTTGTAATGTAAATGAGTGACTGATTATGACTCTTATTATGAGTAGTCGTAAAACTTTATTGGTCTGTGTGACCAATAGAAACCAACATACTATAACTGAACTAATGAAGAAAAGCCTCTTAGGTCCTTTGCAGTCATGTTGCCTTCAAGTGGTTTTGGTTATTTATGCATTTTCTCACACCAAACTCTTGTCTCAACTGATGCTGCCTTTATTTTTACGTTGTGTTTACACACTGTCCAGACAGATGTATTGATTCTGCGTGACTCTTCTAAACTCTGACAGGTAGTTTACTGGACTTCCTGAAGGAAGGAGATGGTAGATATCTGAAGCTGCCCCAGCTGGTGGACATGGCTGCACAGGTAGGCTCAAAACACAGCGTGTGAAACTCCCTTTACCTCTTAACTGCCCAGCTGATGTTTTAACTCTGTGCGGCGAAAGCATTTTCATACATCAGAAATAAAACCAAAAGAGATCAATGTGAGCAACTTTCCAGTCGTGTGTGTAGGTGTGTATTAGTCAAATATTCAGTGCAATATTCAAACGGTTTCAGTTTGTTCTTCATCTGGCTGTCATATTTATTTAATATCCTACCCGACATCTCTCCCCGTCCTCGTCTCTTCCTCCTTATCCCACTGTATGTGCCTCCCCTCGTTCTCCACCACTTAACTGCCACTGTAGCACTTAAACTGTAGCACTTAAACACTGCTCACCAGAGACCACTTAAGCTCGCTGGTTCAGTCACCTACAGTGATCTGCTCTTAATTCGCCTCTCCACGCTCCCAGGCTCCGTCAGCAGAGTGGAAAAGTGTTTCCAATTACACTGAGGCGGGTTGGAACCTCAAGATGCCTCTGAGTTGACAGCCAGCGTGAGGAGATGCTGGATAGTTGTGTTAAAGATGTGTTATTGTAGCACCTTAATTTAATATAATTCTTTTTTTCTCATTATCTGGGTCAAATCTTGGATCAGTGAACAGGGTTTCCGCGGGGTCTTTAAAAAGTCTATAAAAAAAGGTCTAAAATTTCAAAATCAGAATTTTGAGGCCTTAAAAAGTCTTAAATTTGCTGAAGTATTGTCTTCTAGATCTTAAATAGTTTTAAACTGGTCTTCATTTTCCTACGTCCATGTAACACTACCTCTAATGCTACTTTTTTTTATTCTGTGGCGTTGTAGTTCTTCCTTTCGATAGTCCAAATATAATTTGCTGTATATGAACAGATTATTATTACTCTGTTGCTTTTATTCAATTTGAATACATTTATTTACTTTGCATGTACATTTGTGACTGCATTTCGCATTCGTTTAAGGTCGTTATATTGGTCTTAAATTTCATTCATAAAGGTCTTAAAAAGTCTTAAATTTGACTTGTTGAAACCTGCAGAAAACCTGATGAAGTGTATATTTCTTAGAATCACAACTCACCGTAACCCCTATCAATTAGTATTATTCAAAAGTGAGATTTGATCCTAATCTTTTCATTTGCAAAATTCTCATTCCTTGACTGTTTGCTTTGGTTGCATACTGATGCCATTTTTCTCTTTGTTTCTCCCTCCTTCCCTCTCTCTCTCTCTCTCTGTCTGTCCAATCCCGTCCCAGATCGCAGATGGCATGGCCTTCATTGAGAGGATGAACTACATCCACAGGGACCTGAGAGCTGCCAACATCCTGGTGGCTGATAACTTGGTGTGTAAGATCGCCGACTTTGGCCTGGCTCGGCTCATTGAGGACAACGAGTACACTGCCCGACAAGGTAGGGGTGTGTGTGTGTGTGTGTGTGTGTGTGTGTGTGTGTGTGTGTGTGTGTGTGTGTGTGTGTGTGTGTGTGTGTGTGTGTGTGTGTGTGTGTGTGTGTGTGTGTGTGTGTGTGTGTGTGTGTGTGTGTGTGTGTGTGTGTGTGTGTGTGTGTGTGTGTGTGTGTGTGTGTGTGTGTGTGTGTGTGTGTGTGTGTGTGTGTGTGTGTGTGTGTGTGGGACTAGACACACTTGTGTCTGCATTTGTGAGGACTTGCATTGGCTATAAATAGACTAGAAATTCATTCTAAACCCTTAACGCCTACTCTGGACCTTCAGTTTATCTCTTACCATGACTATAACACTGGTTTTATAGCTAAAACTGTTCAACGTTTTTAAAGCAGAAATGCCAAATATTCTCTTGTTCCATTTTCTCACTTATTAATCTTTAGTGAAAAAAACAGAATATCTTTGACTTGTGAAGTGTTGGCTGGATAGTCATTTAAATATTTCATGTCTTGGAGAAATTGCTATTTTCTTACTATTTACTGACCTTTTGTAGACCAAAACTATTGATTTGATTAATCAAAATGAGAATCAGCAGATTAATCAATAATGACAATGATTTAACATTTGATACATACTTGAACTGAAGTGTAAGACACATTTATTTTATTATATATTCTGTCTATTTAAGCCACAGTGCTTTACTCATTTACTGATTAATCAATTAGTCAATCATCAGAAGATTCATCATCAATAATCGGTTAATTATTTTGGTCTTTTCATTAAGCAAAAATACCAAACGTTCTCTGTTTTCAGAAATCAAATGTGAGGATTTGCTGCTTTTTCACTATTTTAAAGACCAAACTATTATTTGAGAAAATAGCCAGAAGATCAAAAATGAAAATAATGGTTTAGCCCGAGTCATATCGATCATTTCAAAGCCTATTCCTCCTGCTTGACTCTTTCTTTCCTTTTTCCAGGAGCTAAATTTCCCATCAAGTGGACGGCCCCTGAAGCTGCTCTGTACGGCCGCTTCACTATCAAATCAGACGTCTGGTCGTTTGGTATACTACTGACTGAACTGGTGACCAAGGGCAGAGTACCATACCCAGGTAACGATAAGAGCTACACAGATACGTGCTTGTCAGAAATGTGTTTTTATGTCTTCCTTCCTTTTGTGCCTTTTTCATTTTAACTTTGGAGGCTGTCGTTTTCTGGTTTTAAAGTTCCTCATCATTTTGTTGCTCATGTTTTCAAGTTTTTGCCTCGGGATAATTCTGATATGCTACTCATCATCATCATCTAAAGCTTTTAATAGTATATTCTCACACATGTAGATCAGAATACATTACTATATATAGCTGATATGAGTCAACGGCAGATGTCTAATGACTTATCAGTGCATGGGAAAGTACCACTTACTCTTATATATGATATCCCTCTTCCTGTTGTCTGCCACCTCATTTCTGACCCCTGCTGGTTGAGAGCAGTGCTGCAGTGTGTCTGGGGTTGACACAGGGTTCCACTGGCACTGATTACAGAGCGTGCCATATGGCAGACTTAACCACCATCTCTTGTAAAGGTCCATCTGGCTCCCGTGGCCCTCTTGGTTCCAGTGCAAACCGTTCGGTCTAATTATTCACTGCAGAGCTGCAAATCGTGGAGGCTGAACCCCCTCTTTTTTCCTTCTTATAATTTTAGTATGACTCACCAGAAATTTGTGGCTCTTGTCCCGCTGTGCTGCAGTCTTTTTGGGGAGCTCTATTTCTATGCTGTTGTAGAAGCAGTATGAGGCAGGTATACCAAGACCATGTACCAAGCATGGGCTTTTTTTTCTTATTTAGTCTGTGTCAAGGTTATAATTGTTAACGAAAACAAACAAAAACCAGGTGGGGAAAAAACATTGTCATAAACTGAAATAAAAATTTAAAAAAATTACAAATTACAAAAAAACGATAACAAACTAAAACTGTAATGTCTGTTTGCAAAACTAACTAAAATAAAATAATCAAGTAAATGTCCTTAGCTTTCATCTTTGTCAATGTCTTTCGTAGAGCAAATAACGTTATATTTTTCAGAGTTGACACTTCCGACCATATTTTATTATAGTTTCCGACTGGGAACCCAGAAATTCCGACATTTCATGTCAAATTGAACACAACATAGTCCGGGCCCCTCGTATGGCATCATGGCGGTAAAATATGTTTTAAAAAATGTTTTTAAGTTTTTAAAGGGAAAAATCCCACGAATTTGAAAGTACATTTGAGAAGCGCGTACAAGGAGAGGCTAACCTAGCTTACCTTACCAAGGTAAAGGAGAACGCAAAGCCTCCTTTGCCCAAAACAGAAGCTAACCCCGGTAACGTTACAGGGCATGGATGTATGGGTACAGGGCCAGGCAGCATGTCGAAAACACTAAAACTAAGCATTTTCAAAAAATAAACTAAACTAGCAAACCCGCTTTAAACAAAAAGTCAAAATGAAATAAAAATATAAAAACTAATGACAAATGCAAAACTATAATAACCTTGGTTTGTGTGTGTATTTATAGATACATACAGTCACTCAGATATATGACAGGCATGTTATTAGAGCTAAGGCTTTGCGATCCAAGACATAAATCACGCAAACACCTCAGCATCCGACATACCACCGCCACCATATCCTGGTCTCAGCAGTCGCTCTGGGCCTTTCCTCTCCCCAAGTGTGAGATAATCTGATCCCCACTCTCCCACCGAGAGATGGAGGGGGTGATGGAGTGGAGAGGCGGAGGATGCGGTTGTGACCATACCACTGACTCTGTGTCATAACCTCTTTTTAGCTGCTGTTCAGCTCCCCCGTGGAGCTGTTTTTAACACTGTGTCAAAGGGTTCAGGATCACGGTCTTCCTCTTTTGGGAAGGAATCCACAACTCTGGTGCTCTAGTAGGGCAGGGTAAGGCCAGAAGATGAAGCAGCACTGTCTGGCTTTTGTAGAATCTTGTCTTATGTGATCTATTAGAGTATTTTAGCCAGAGATCACTGTAACAATTTACATTTTATTTCTACAAAATACTAACAATGTTTTTGCCCTGTATGGGTTTTAATCTCGATATTGACTACAAGTATTAGGGGAAATAATGACCCATGTTCCACCTAGGGTGTTTTTTTTTTCTTCTTTAACGCAGGTGTTTTAAGAACAAATCTAAAGATACGCTATACAAATGCAGTGCATTTTGTCGATTTAAACCATATTTCTTTGTGTTTTTTTTTTTTTTTTTTCCAGGTATGGTAAATCGAGAGGTGCTTGAGCAGGTAGAACGTGGTTACCGCATGCCCTGCCCCCAGGGCTGCCCCGAGTCCCTTCATGAGATGATGAGGCACTGCTGGAAGAAGGAGCCAGACGAAAGGCCGACCTTTGAATACATCCAGTCCTTTTTGGAAGACTACTTCACAGCCACAGAGCCACAGTACCAGCCAGGAGACAACCTCTAGTCTGGTGGATTTGGGGGCAAACTCTGGCGTTGTACAGAGGTACATCAGAGGAGAGCCAAGCTTGGGGCAACCAAGAACTTCAACACAGGGAAAAGCCTTGATGAGGCTGCAGAGAAAGATGCAAACTAGTCCACAGCCACTGCGGTATATCTGTATGTGCAAGAAGAAAATGTTTTCTGAAATAGAGGGTTGTCCCTTGCGTACCCGGAGAATCAATGTTTGGGAAAGTGTCCAACTGTGCAGATTGGTGCTGGTACGTTAAGCTCGGGGAACCCTGCTAATCAGAATAATCCACATGGACTGGCTACAACAGATCAAATCAATGGCTATTTTTTTGTACTTTTTTAAATGAGACATTTCCCCTCTCTCCTCAAATTTCTCCCCCTTTTTTATTTTATTCTACAACACAGTTCTTTGATACTGGAGTCAAGAGCTTTTGTGTGTACATGAGTTTGGTTTGAATATGTAGGTTGGTTATGTTTTTGATGTGACCAACAACTGTGGTTGAATTGTCAAGTATGTGCTGCGTCTGTAAAGCTTTGATTGAGGCGTGAGGTGAAGTAAATGAAAAGGTTTGTACTTTATGGATGAAAGAATGTACTGGGAGATCAAAGCAAGTGTACATACAGTATGTGCAAAAAGATGTATTTTCAGCACGTGTGATCAGGGGGGATGAATGAGAACATGAGAAGACCGCGTTAGAGATCCTACGAATTAGATTTAACACGGTCACTTGAATGGCAAATCACGTCGATTTTATTATGCTGTCAATTTATTATTTTTTTTTAAAACGGGGACTTGAAATCATAAAGAGGTGTTTTTGATAATATACAAGTGCGAGAACACTTTTCCTGTTGAACATTTTATAAATGTTTTGAAATGAACATTTCAGCTGTGAAATGTAAGTAAGTTTGAGTTCATTTCTGTCTAAAATTAGCATCTTGTCTTTTGTTTGGTGCACATTTCTTATTGCTGTAAAAGACTTAACATATTTCTCCTTATGTTGCACACATCTACAGTCTAACATCACAGTAGGTGAATTATCCCATGATAGATGGTCCAGGAATGTGTTACATCTATTAAATTCACGTCATCATGTAAATCATACATGCAGCTATATTACTTTCTGTTCTTCTCAGTAAAATCCCACCAAACATAACCAGACATAACATGCCTTCAATGTCCTTAGTTCCGTGTCTGCTGGAGGGAAAGTTTAATCCAAAGCCAACCACACAAAACGTCTTATTTTTTAAAAAGTCTTTTTAAATTTGTAAATTCAACTATGCAGTCAACCAGTGATGTTTCTATGGAACAGAAAGTCTCAAATGGTATTTGCCTGTGTCAAGCTCCCTTTTATGGTTTTCTTACTTTAATTCCCAGTTGTAGAGATGATGGATCACTTCTGGAGTGAAGGAAGTAGAACCAGACAAAACAAACACCTTGCACACACTGTGGTCAGGTCAGGGCTTTGGTGCTTTTATAGATGTTGAGAATCTAAAAGTCCAATAACAAGTTCTTAGAGGTACTTCCACTGTCTGTCCGGCGGCATGTGATGGGAAAGGCATCATCTTGTTGTCATTCAATAAGGAGTAAGCTTAAGGATTGGACAAAGATGTGAATGTTTTTTGTGTATTTCTTTCTGTGCATCAATCACAAGAAAATGTGTTTAGTCCTAAAGATGGGACTTGACGTAGTGGGGAGATAATGAAATTACTGAGTGATAACTAATGATAACTAATATGATTTTTGTACAGAAAAAATAAAGTTTTACTCAAAAGGGTTCCTTTAGCTCTCTTGTTTTTGACAAGCGACATTGATCCTCATTCAGACTCAGACCTGAGACCTCCCAAGTTTCGTGGTTCCCGTCTCGGACAACTCGGCCATTTAAGATTGAAGATTTATTTATTTTGATTAGGACAATGCACATTAATCAACAGAAGCTCAGTGAGACGTTTACGCAGCGCTGTGGAGATGGGTCTGCCAACGAGAGACCAGACCTGTACAAATCACTCGACTCCTCTTGTGAAACCTATGAGTTTCACTTTTTTTAAATTAAGTCACGCATTGTAATTTTTGTTTTAATTCAAGTACAACATTTGACAACAGGTACGATACATTTTCATCTTTTTACATTCAATACGTCATAATGATTGACATGGTTAAATTGTAGTGTATTTACATTTTAACAAGATTAGTCCTACGATACAGGAACACAATCTAGTTCTGTTCACAAAGAAAGTGCTGGTAGAAGTTTAGAAAAGGAGCAGCAGTTCTACTCATCCTCATACCTGTAACAAAAGTGAGAATACATTCATGTCAGAATTGTCATATAACAGCAAATGTAAGAATAAAACATTGCAACCAAAATTTAGAAAATAAAGCACACAGTTCCTTGAAGCTCAGTGTCTAATGACAGAATAGGACTTCTTTTGTTAAGAACATTTTCAGTAGGACAAAAGTAATTGGAAAGAGGTGATGGTGACTGCTGTCTCTGGTGAAATTCAACCATGATAGCAGGAGTGCATGGTGGTACAATGGAGGTAATTCATTATTCTCACCTGACCATCTCCTTGTACTTGTTCAGAGCCTCCTGGGCCACGTACTGGATGAAGGCTGGGTCCTGCAGCTGCATCGCCCCAGGAACAGAGAGGAGAAGTGGGGGAGAGTTCAGGATGTGTACCTCCACCTTGGTCTCAGTCACGGAGTCATTCTGTTCGTCCTGGCTCTTTGGCGCCACCTGCAGAGCGGAAAAAGTCATCTTTATTTTTATTTATTTTTCACCAACCAATGTCAATCTCCATTACTGAATATTGACTAAAATTACCCTCACCTATCTAAAACATATGTTCCTCTCCACTTGGCCTTTGTTTGTTTATTTTATATTTTAAGGATTTTATATTTGTAATGTGTAAAGGTTCCCAAGTTTGATTCATTTATCACGGACAGAGTTGAAAAATGTGAACATATTCTTTTAAAAATGTATCAAATGTCAATAATTACCCCCTGAAGACTTTTTTTTCTCTCCCTGTCCTAATCATGCACGCTGTTAATCTGCATTTTCATTCATTTCCTTCACTCCGCCTCACCATGGTGATTCGGAAGATGTTTTCAAGAGAGCTGCTGTTGCTCACAGCCGGAGCCACCCAGCTGAACTCGGACGCCATGTTGCTAAGCCAGTTGACCGTTTCATCAGTGTGCTGCTGGACAATAGACAGGATCTCGTCAAACTGCTCTTTGGACACATCCAGCAGCTGGGAAACCTCATCCAGCTCGACATGCAGCTCCCGGACACTGGGGCACTCTGGAGACAGGAGGAGGAGGAGGAGGAGGAGGAGGGGTCAGATGAGCTACTGTATGATGTCAGCTGAGGTAAACACAAACTGTGAGGGTGGTGGTGGTGCTTCACCTGTGAGCAAGGCCCCCTGGCAGGCCTCACACTGGTTCTGCAGCTGCCAGCACTCTGAGGTCTGTTTGCGAAGGTCTCGGCACAACTTCCTGTTTTGCAGGAAACGTGGGAAAATGTCCCTCCCTACACCAAAGAGAAAAGTGTTTGAACAATTACACTAGTGTTTTTTGTTGTTTGGCGTTGTGTTAAGATGTTTATTGTTACATGTAAATATTAGTGAAAAGCAACAAATGGCATCTCTGTAAACATATCCTCCAAATATGAAAAGTCACTGCATCTAAACTCTGGTTTTGGTGCAATATGTCTTAACTTGTAACTGTTAAGATTACATTACATTACTCTAAATGGACCATGAGTCTAATAATAAAGGCTATCTATCTATTACAGTTGCTGTGACTCAGCAGTTCACCACTATGTGCCGATGAAGCCAAATACTAGCAGGTTTTCATTCCACCCAATCATGCCAGCTGTTGATATTATAGATTCACACATACAACCTGAGATATCCAACCAAAGTCCTCCAAACCATACAACGATAAAGGTTTATTCCTACCCTCTAATACGACCCACAGGAGCGTTTTCCGTCCTCATCTAAACCAGAGCACGCGGTTTTAAACACGTAATACCGTCACAGATTGGTAAGGTTTCGGCATCCAAAACTACTTGGTTGAGTTGAGAAAAACATTGTGGTTTGGGTTCAAATTAGACGTTACTTCACTTCCGGTTAAACAACCTATGCGAGTGTTTTTCAGGGGAGGACAGTCTCAAGAAAACAATAACTGCTGCCACACACTACCTTTCTTCTTCTCTTCCTCTACTGCCTCGTGGATGTCATCAAACACCTGGGTCACCACAGCTCCAAACTCCTCCACCACACTCTTGCCAAAGTCGAAGAAGGAGTCCAGCACATCCTCCAGTCCCACCCCCTGCAGGAAGCCTGAGTCCCGGCTGGGGTTGTAGGGATCAGCGGTGGTCTCCTCCGTCAGGATGTCGCTGTTGTTCAGAAAGGCCCTCTGGAGGACTTTGTCCAGTCTGCTGCTCATCCTGGAGACCAGGGCGACGCTGCGGTTCACCAGCATGCCCACCTTGCTGGTCAGGCGGTTGAAGGAATCCTCGATGCGGTCAATCTCAGTGGCGGTTTGGTCAGGGCCCTGATTCACCAGGATGTCCCCTGCATCCATGCGAGGCTCACGGGGGCCAAAGCGCTTGGACACTCTGCGGAAGAAGTTCTCCACCTACAGTGTAAAAGGTAATGGAGTTTATTTAAAGGTCCCATGACATGGTGCTCTTTGGATGCTTTTATATAGACCTTAGTGGTCCCCTAATACTGTATCTGAAGTCTCTTTCTGGAAATTCAGCCTTGGTGCCGAATTACAGCAACTAGAGCCAGTCCCACAATGAGCTTTCCTTCTTAGTAGACATTTCTGTGTCTGTAGCTATTGAGGAGGAGAGAGGGGAGGGAGGAGGGGGGCAAGGTGGAGAGTGGGGGTGTGGCCTTGACCAACTGCCACTTTGCTTGTTTGAAAGCCATCATGAAGTGAATATTTTCATACCATGGGACCTTTAACTATTGTTTCAGAATGGGGCTAACCAAGATGATTACTGGGGATCAACATAAGA
The DNA here is from genome assembly GCF_004354835.1 of Perca flavescens. Classification (NCBI taxonomy): domain Eukaryota; kingdom Metazoa; phylum Chordata; class Actinopteri; order Perciformes; family Percidae; genus Perca; species Perca flavescens. The sequence continues at coordinate 18,445,179 of NC_041342.1, forward strand.
AGAATACAATTCTGCAACACACAATTATTTATATATATATATATTTTTTTTTTTTTACTTTTCTTGTTAAATAGTTCTTTCTCTTCAGACCTCCAAAAACTATTCAAATGAAATATACTGTGAGGCAAATGAAACAGTCTGTGTTTAGTTGAAGAGTTCACAACCAATAGAGTGACTAGGGGTCAAATAAGACATTTTAAGGAGCCACAAGGAAAAAAAAGTTTGGGAACTGGTCTAAAGGAAAATTATGATTGCAAAAGAACATGTATTACATACATTTATATTTACATAGGTGCAGCCATATTTAATCATTAATTGTACTACTGTCTGTTTTTCATTACAAATGCATACAGGTCATGAACACATGTTCCTTCATCTTATGTGTTGATGTAGTGTTTGCCTGAAATGGACCGCGAGATGACCAACTAAGCCAACCAATTTGATTCCAAAAAAGGTCATGTTTCAACTGAGGGACCATAGGCCTACACTTTTGTTATTTTTGGCAATGTTGTTCCAATATTTGAAAGTTAGAGTAAGAAAGTCAGCGCTGTAGTTTTCATACCTTGGCATGGAAAGCGCCAAATCCCCTGCGGCAGGTGGAGGTGTAGAAGGATTTGCATGCATCCTTCAGACAGGGGCTGCACTCCTCCCACTCCGACTGCAGGGAGTCTTTACACTGCTCCTCTGCCTCCTCCAGCTTCTCGGTCACCTCCTTAGCCAGTTGGTCTGCCCCCTGATGGCAGACAGGGAAGCATTTTCTATTTGCTTGCTTTTCTTTCTGTCCGCCTTTCTTTCATAGGAAAGGTTAACGTTGGTCTTACCTTCTTTTTGTCACTGCTGTGTCGGAGCGACTTCATGAGGTGTCCGTGCTTCTGCTCGTTCCTCCACATCACCTCCCTCATCTGCTTCACCCCATACAGAGCTCTCCGCACCTCCTCATCCACCAGTTTCTCGCCATTCAGCGACAACTCTGGGAGAAGGAGAAAAGAATGAGATTTAAATTTAAAAAAAATGTAAACACTTAAATTGACACATTATTCACAGACAAAACCAGAAAAACGAATGACTCTTCAAAAAATACTGCAGTGCGTTTTAAATGGCACTGGACAAAATTAAAAACACCCAAAACTTCAAAACAGCTGTTTAAAAAAAAAAAAAAAATAAAAGTCTACAAAATTAGTGTTTGTATGCCACTGTATTTACTGTATATTTCAGAAAAAAACTCCAAAAGAGACTTTTTTGCTGTGGGACTGCTGATCAAATTCTGGTACAATCTAACCAATCTAATCTGTGCTGACTATGGTGCTGACTCACGTTTTAAGGTGTCCTCCGAGACGCCTCTGGGTTGATCCTCTGGGGCAGAGTAAAGGACCCCCAGCGTCACCACCAGAACAACCAAACCGAGCAGAAGCTTCATTCTCGAGCTCAGTGTCTTAGAAGGTAAAAAACTCAGTCTGAAAGGACACGACAGGTACAGAACGCATTTACCTTATTTCAATATGGAAAGAAAAACAACAGGTGCTAGCTAATCTGATCCAGGAAGCTAATAGGATTTGAGTTTGAGCATGATTGAACATCAACAATCCTACTGTACATGGTCATAAGTAGGTCTGCCACTTGGCGGTGCTACACATCTGTCTGGACTTAAAAAACTACAGTCGTATGTTCCTAATACTTAGATGTTAGATAATAACTGGAGCAGGGACTGTTCATTTTAGTTGGTTAGACAACAAAAGATGTGTTTCAACAAAACCTTTAATAGTCTATGTGCAGTAGCTACATACAAAAAATCATATCAGATTTTGAATTTTTAAACAGGTTTCTGTGGCTTAAGGGTGTTGAATATGAGAGAATATTTAGGCCGCTAGAGTACGTAGTTACAGATTATGTTACAGTCCTATGTCATACTACATCTTATTCTTTGAAATGGTTTGCTGCACAATTTGAACTACACAAATACTGTAAAGGATTTCTCTTTCTTTTTTTAAACTTTGGTTACTGGGTTTTGCATGAATATACAATTGTGTAACCAGAGCATTTATAGGAAGTTTATATTATTCCCTTCATACAAAGACATTATAAAAAGTGACAATTGACATATTGCTAAACACCAAAACAACTTAAAAAGACTGAGAAAACTAGGATTCCTTTCTTTCCTTCTTCAGTGGACTCTGTTATTTATTAGACTGACTGATAACAGCCTTGCTCTTGTTTTGTACTTTAAGCGTTACCATTAAGAGGTCAACAGCAGGGGGTGAGACGCATAAGATACATCATAGGGCTCACTAAAACTTGGCAAGCTGTGTTTATGTCTGGACCATCTGCTGTGTCAGGAGCTGAGGCTCCATCATGTCACAAAAGCTGATATCATATTGTGTTTACATGTTAATTTGGTAACCAGTAAACAAGCGAAACTCACCTGCCCCAGTTCAGCCACACAAGGAGTTACACGAGTTGGCCTCCAGCAAGGATTTACAGTAAATGGGGATGTACTGGATGGGTTTAAGCTGCTGGTACAATCAGCTCTATTATCGCCTACTCACAGCATATCTAGCTGTTGTTTCTAACGGGCACATATAATGGATACATAAATGTATATTATAAATAAATGTAAAGGGGCACAAATTGATGAGACTGATGTTGCAGTAGACATCATAATCTTAATCCAAAGTATCCCTTTAAAGTAGCAAGGAAACATAAAGAGCAGTTCATATGATAAAACATGAATTTATCAAACTAATATAAACTATTATAACACCTTATCCTAAGAATATATCCTGATACTAACACAATACTCAATTCAACTCAATTTAAATCCAATAAAAGGGCCTAAAGTGACCATCACAACATACAGTATAAACTTACCAGTAGATGACTGAAGGTGCTTCTCCACTGGCAGGTATAAACAAAGAGCTCTGTGTGGACAGTAGGCGTGAAGTTTATATTGACCTGACCAGGTCTATTTGTGCTCTTTCCACTTGAGCTTCATCCCATTACAGTCTTTGCATGATGTCGATGCCTGTTAATCCAGCATTAACATGCTGCCAGAGAGGTTTGTTTTACGCAAGAGATTGCTTACTTATGTCAGACATAGGCTACTGTTCACACCAGGAAACATTCTTGATTTGATATGTGGTAACATGTCACACAAAACCAGTACAGAAGCCAATAACCTCTCTCTACACTTATTATCATTTGATTAAAATACAGAAAGGTTCAATTGTATACCACAGGAGGGAAATAAATTAGATATTTGTCATACTGTCTTTCAAAACAGTTACTATTTCTGCCAAATATATTTCTGTTAAAGATGAATAAAAGACTCAATATATTTTTTAATTAAAATGAGCTACTATTGATTAAACCTGGTAAAAAGAGCTGTTTACTGGGGCGGCCTCTGGCTCACCCAGTGGGAGCATTCGCCCCATGTTGGCTGGGTCCTGCGGCGGCGCGGGTTTGAGTTCGACCTGCTGCCCTTTGCTGCGTGTCGTCCCCCATCTCTCTCCCCCTTTCATGTCTATCCATTGTCTCTAGTACTAATAAAGGGAAAAGCCCCAAAAAATAATCTTTAAAAAAAAAAAAAAAGAGCTGTTTACTTTGTGCAAAAATGTATTGGAAATGTTCATAATACACACAAATAGTTATATTAATATGTCTGTAAGCTGTGGTGGGCTCTTAAATGATCCCTCAGTGGGAAATCCTTGATGCAACACACACACGCACACGCATAGGATTTCTTGTATTTGATAGATAGAGAATTTGTCAGTGTGGAATTATTATGGTGAACCTTGTATTCTCTAATCCTGTAAGTATGCAACCAACCCATATTTGTGATTGTAACGTTAGTCTGTCATGTATAAATTACCACCAGCTATTTTTAGATCTATACCCAGATGTGAATCCAGATTATTTTTAGTATAAGGAAACTTTAATCTTAATAGCAAGCTGTTTAGCATCTCCACTCCTGGAATGTGAGGGGTGAAAGGGTTCCTCTGTCCCCATATCTTCACTGGTGCCCCATCTACCTCAAAAATGTGCCCTCTTTGCATGCTGTGAACCAGAAAATAGGGTCCTCGATGGATAATAATCAAAAACAGCCAGCGTTTCAGCTCATTCTGCAGCCTTGCTGACACCTTCAACACCTGGTTCCTATAACACTGCAGGGAGAAACATTTTTCCCATGTTCTCCTGTAGCTGACCTAAACGTAAAACACTTGACAATAAAAAGGTCTGAGGCTGCATACACGCAATCATAGGGCAATAAAGGTGAATCCCAAAAAAACTTTAGGAATTGATCCTGGAGAAATCTATTTTTTGTTAATCTGATGTTCGCTCATCTCTAAAAGTGCAATTTTGAATTTTTTGAGTGATTTATAAACTATAAGGTGAAGCAGCAAGTCCATATAACCGGCTCACGATGTGGTCTTGTGTAAAGTTTTGTGGTACTGATCAAAGCATGGAGCCCTAAACTAAAGAGATAAACAGGTGCAGGTGCTAAACTGTTATACAGAAACCTGAGGTATATTGGATGAAACAGTTAACGGCTGGGAACCAACAGGCCTGAGAGCTGGGTTGAGTTTGTTTGAGGAAACAGGATTGGTGTGAATGATGTCTTATTGTAGCTCGTTCAACAGCAAAGCTCAAAGGGGGATGTGGATTAGATCTTTCCTCAGTCTGAATATAATATACAATAATGAGCATGCAACAAGCGTGTGAGGAATGGAAACTCCAATTGAAAAGAGTAACTGCATGAGGCATGTTTTGCCTTTCAGCCAACTTCATGGTTAACAAACAGCAGATGTTAAATCCTACTTTGGATTTTGTGTTATTGTCTTCTGTGGACATCACTGTTTCCAGTCCATTTGTATTAAAAGCTGCTATAATTAATGCTTTTGTATAACAATACATTATGTGAATACGTGCAATGTGAATAGTGGCACTTGTTTTGACAAACCTAAAGATAATTACTACCCGCGGCTGTAGAATTTAACATTTTTCAGCTCATTGTTTTGGTTTTATGGCCCACGACTTTGCTGTTTTGGTTCAGTTCCACCACTCTTATCAGTGTTTTTAGCCGAAGCATGCTGTTTTCAGTGAAAAAGCTCACCGTAAAAACCCACTGTACACTACATGCCCATCACCAAACAGCAGACAAGACACAGTTAGCGTTTAGCCGGTTATAGTGGAGCGTTTGCAGCTAAAGAGACAGACATTTCCCCCAGGAGCTGGTAGAGACAAAAACAAAACAGAGCTAAAAGAGATTGAATGTTGGACTGATATTTATCAGCTGGCCAGAAACACGACTGTAAATGAATGATGTTGCTCCCTGTCTGATGGATGTGTAAATACTGTAGGTATATAACACATTCCTCATGTCTACAGCCTGTTGCTGCCTCCACGTGGCAAAACATATTAATTAATGTAGACCTGTGGTGCAGGCTCGAAGAGTTTCTCCATTTTTACATATTGAAAAATTTTGTAGTGGGCGTTGCACATTCATGTATAAGTCATTACGTTATTTTTAGATAATCACATATTTAAATACAACCTTAAATTAGACGAATTTCCATATAAAAATAGCCCATTTTGTATGAAAATAGTTACCAAGACAGAAACATTTTCGAAACCACCGAACCAGTGGCGGTTCTAGACCATTTCAAATATTTTTAGGTGTACCAAATATATTAATATATTAATGTTACATACCACCAACGCTCTATAGGTTTGGTTACATAAAAGATATTTACAATACTAACAATAAACACAAGAATACTCATTCAGTGTTAACCTACATTTTATTTATCACACATCAATGATTTCCCTCAAGGTGGGGTTAAAAATGTATGAAAATATTTGCCAGAGGGGGGGGGGGAACTGGCCACACTTTACACTTTACCCCCCTTCCCCCCTCACGCACGCACACACACACACACACACACACACACACACGGGTGCAGACGGTGCGCACAGATGTGGGAACACGTTGTTTCTCCTAGCAGCCCTACGGGCGCACCACTTCCTCTCACGTTTGGATTCCTTCACTTTTAGAGTTTCTCCGGTTACTGCTGCGGGTTACCACCAGAGTGCTGGACTAAGATACACCTCACCTCAGCATCTTTCCAAACTACCAGATAAATAAGAAGATACTTTTTTCCTCTTGCAACTCCTACTTGCATTCTCTACTTGCAAAGTTACTTAGCAAAGTTCATTCCTCTTTTTGCTGCACCAACTGAGCTGCGACACTGAAGTTACCTGCGCTGTAGGAGATCGTCCCCAGTGTAAAGAGTCACGGATGGAGCTTTGAATTCTTATTTCTTACTAGTACAAAAACAGTGGATATCGGCATACTCGAAGGTCTAAGGCGCTGTGCGCTCAAAGGGAACTTTGGGGCAAATGCCATTGCAATGCTGTGGATGTGACTTCAAACAACAGCTTCACAACGGTAGGGTCCTGTTAACCACAATGAAAGGTAGGCTCATTCAGAGGCATGCAAAAACAATTATTTAACAAAAATTAACACGCCGCGGTTTCGTTTATGATCACTTGGTCAGTTTTCTGCTTGCACAACATTCCTCTAGCACTTTCTTTGTCACTTTTCTGCCTCTTTCTCTGAGACAGAGACGTGAGGAATGCGTGGGCTACAACTCGCGTCTGACATCTGGTTTCAATTAGGGGACTCTGCATGGGATTGTTTTGCATCTGGCTGTTGCTGCACATCAAACACTAACCTACAATAACTGAAAATTCACAACAAAGCCAAAACATGATTATACCTTCACCAAGTCCGTATAGTCACTTTGTGTTAGTAATTAAATATTTAAATATTTACTTTTAAAGTGTTTTCTTTTAATTTTGTCTTGCGCTTGAACGCGTTAGGTCAAAGTTTGTCTTGGTTTCAAGAAATAAAGAGCACTAAAGAAAACGGGCTTAACTCCCGTGCGTGAGCGCTTTAATGTGGTACAACTCCGCGCGCATGCTCACCCGGACCCTTAATCCAATGACTTGCTGACTTTGACCACATTACATGGAGACCCAAAAGTGCATGGATCATGGTGGTCAGTGGTTAACAAATCATGAATTTCATTTATTTTAAGTTTGCCCAGATGTGATTCTAATGTGGTGACCCGGTGTTCGCTAAATTGCCTGACATTCTCACCCACTCAAAGGCCCTTCGTAGGTCAGCAAGCTCTGGTCCGTCACATATAAACACTACACGACTCCTGCCACCTTGCGGTCCGCCTTAGAATACTAATACAAAGCTCTGCATTGTGGGAAGGAATATGAACAACTCTCAGCTCTCAGAGTAATCTGTGATGTGACTGCCATGTTGGCCCCTTCCTGTTGCTACTGTAATTGCATTGAGAGGCAATGGGATTTAACATAATCACCATTATGTTTAAGTTTTCAGAGGACAGTAGTGGGAGCTTTTATTTCTTTTGTGGATTTGATTTATTCTAGATTTCTAGTTTTCTTGTTCTAGTTATTTCTTTTGTTTTATAAGAATCTGGCAGCACTGTAGATATCTTTATATAAGAATAGCTGTTGCTTCGGCTACAGGTAATGGGGTTTCCTAATAAATTAGAAATATAAGTAGGCAGGTAAACTGTAGGACCAGCATGCACCTGGAGGGTCTATTGTCTTTTACCAGAGCTACAGAAGTAGGGATAATGCTTTCTTTATTTTTTGTTTGCGTAATTGGTGTGGATAGATAAACCACAAGAAAAACGTCTTGTCACAAAGTCCACTTAACTTGTTTTTTTCTGGAACTTCTGGCCTTCATCAGTGGACGGAATTTACTCATCCACAGATGAAGGCCATGAGATGTGGTTAAAAGCTACAGAAAACCCAAGAAGAGAACTTTGTTATAAGAATTGTTTGTCAAACTGCAAAAACGTAATGTATGAACAATGGACTTCTTTTGCCTGCATCCAGTTTATTCCTGTGGCGCATCAGTGGCCTTCTGATGTCAAGCTTGTTTGGTTTTGATTATTGACTAATACTCACTACAGATATGAACACTAGCATGTTACAATGCGCAGGAATGCATGATAGTTAGTGTCATTTTCCATTTTCATAAAATTATATTGTGGTATGTCATCAATCCCAGTGAACACTTATTTGCTTGCTAGATGTCTAGGTTAAAGCCAAGCTAAATTTGGTTAGAAGGGGAGCGTTCTAGTTATAAGATATGACTATTTTTTCAACAGCATTTCGATAACTATATTCCAAATGAAGCAGGTGCTAACTATATCTTGAAATATTTTCATCAAAATGCTGTTTAACAGTTTAATAGTTATGTGTAACCCAGTTTTAACCATGATGCTTGAGCTATCCTTGACCTGACCTGCAAAATAACCCAGTGCTCACTGGAATCTGTTCCTGTGATGTTGAGCAATCATTCTTATGTATCATGGCCCCATACAGCAATATTCATCCCAAAATCACTCACACACTGAGTTTCTATTTTGAAATCCAGTCCGTTTTCAACCCCCTTGGTAAAATGCTATGAACTCCATTTCCCCGAATTGCTCTTTAAAAGCCAAACATACTTACGGTAACATTGTAATAGGACGCAATCATGTTGCTTGGAAAGTTTCACAAACAGGAAACAGAGTATTGGGGGTATTTGGAAAGGCAAATTCCTCAAGTAAGATGTGGTTTCAAATTATTTACAACTGTTTAGATTGTTCTTGTCACTTCATCTCGCTCTGCTCTCCGTCATGAGATGTCTGCTCAAAAGTTACTGTTATTTCTTGCACTTTTAAACCCCATAACAGTCATTTCTGAACATATTAAAAAAGAAGTGGCATGCCATACACCTCATATAAGATACTGTCCCATCAGCGTTTTTCATTCACCTGTTTTCACTATAAGGAACCATTCTATATTTCTCTGATGGACAGCCATTGCTCTCAAATCGCCACACTTCATTGCTTTTGGAATTTTAGATGAAGAGTATTTTTTTCTGAAGATGTTTGGGACATGTTCTCCTACTTAATTTTCACTGACCATGGATGATGACACAGAAAAACAAGCTTTCCCACAGACGCAAGAGTTGCTTGAAAGGAGACATTCACAGCACGTCAGGTCATGGGAGTAATCCCAAAAGTGAAAGAAAAGCAGAGTTTACTCTAAAGAGCTGAGCTAATCTGATCAGGGCAGGGTGTATTTTATGTTTACTATTAAGCACTGACTGCACAAAGAATAACTTCGGTGGACTGTAACACAGGGATGAAACAAATTCTCTATCATCGAGGCCATAAAAGCTTTGAAAAATAAATATTTAAAAATGACTAAATAAGACTAATAGGATTGAAATTGATTGTGAATGTTCATTCGTGATCTATTTTTTGTCCAACTACCGTTTCTAAGGTCAAGTTCCACTTAACTGCTTATACTGGAGCTTCCAACAGCATTCTCCATCAGCAGAAAAAGTTTGCAGAAAACTGAGCAACCTTCATCTGGTGATGAAGACTGTGAGAGCTCTGGAAAAAGCTTGTTAGTGGTCCTTGACTTCAGATTTTTTGTGTCTAAGTGTTCTAGTAACATTTTAAAAGTCCTTCATCCTTGGCATGTTTAATGTTGCGAGGCTTTGTTCTGACTGTCTGGAGGTTAAGAGAAGACCAAAGACGTTGTAGATGTTCCTGACTCCCTTGGTAAAGAGTCTGGACCAAGGGTTACACAAGGTTGTTTTGCCTCCTCCGCGGTGGCGTGGCTATACGTCATTCTGTACAACTTTGGGATACACTGTTTACGGCTGAGTGAATGTAATGTTACTTGGAGCTTTTGGTATATCTCTGTCCATGTACACGTGTTGTGCCAAGAGCTTCTCCGATTGGATTTTGTATTGTAACATATATAAGTAAAGACAACTGAGACTTATCAAGTTAAGTTAGTCAAATTAGTCTTTTTTAATTATTTTCAGTAGATGTAATAATATAAAGTAGTGCCCTAGTCTCTCTGTTTTTGTAATGTTTAAATGCAATATGACTAGTTCCATAGCTCATTGTATCTTTAATTTGTAATTAATTCCTTGTGTTCTCCCTCTAGACGACTTTGCTGATGAGGAGGAGGTGCAGTCCTTTGGTTATAAGAGGTTTGGTGAGTATTAATGGACTTCTTGACTTCAAGCTGTGAACTTAAAGGACCACCTTCACTGGTTTACATCCCTAATGGCACATCAGTGATGTGAATTCTACAAATGATTGCATAAAGAATATTTTCTTTAAATACAGTATTTTTCTTGGCTGTAATCCACTTACAATAATCCACAAGGCTGAAAGAAGACCACACCTCGTTTCCAAGAAACTAATTTATTTTTGCCTGCTGCTTTCATTTTTAGTTCTCTGTTATAACAGCAGTGGTTTATATGGAAAGGGAAACCGCAGCATCCTGGGTGTTCCTGACCAGTTGCCTGACTTTGCAACCTTATCAGCGTTTGAGTGTACTTTTCTATGCTCTTGGCACAAAACTACACATAGAAAATCTCAAGAATGGTTCTGCTGATTTCCTTTTCTTCTGTTTCTCAGATCCAAATTTTCCAGACGGATTCATAATCTCACTCACTCATCAGGCAATAAAAACGATACCCATGGCCAGAACCATGAGGACTTCAGCTGTGTTGGTAACACAGCTGTGTGAAGCATGTTTAAAAATGTTACGTTAACACATTCCTTGAGTTCAAGCCTCTCTCCTGACACAAGCCACAGTCATTTTCACCAAGAGAGATTTTATCAAAATATGCAAAACCTACTTTTTGAAAACTAGTCCAAGGTTTTTGCCTGATGTATTAAAGTGTGTCTTAAAAGACCATTAGGTTTATGCATCAATAGTCAATAAGAAAATTGGGGCCCAGGGTTAGTCTGGCTATCACCAGACCAAGCTCAAATTTTTAAGATTGAATATTAGTCTGGAGAGTCCGCTCTGTATTTTCTACTGCACAAAAGGCGAAGTTCAAATGACTCCGTACGCAATTGGATAGTCCTTCAACCAATCAGACCAAAGATCCGGGTGACGTAGCAGCAACAGCGGCATCAACGGGTTGCTGCCATGGAGTTCTGCGCTTCGGTGGCTGGCTTGATAAATGTAAACAAAAAGCTGCTTGGTCACTTCTCTATCAGCATAGTTTAAACCCGGCAATAGCGTGCCAGATGGATAAGCCAGTTTGTGATTGGTTCCCGCAAATTTGTGATGGAAGCAGGATAGATAAACGTACAGGTTTCCAGCCTGAGCTGCAGGGCGATATCAAATCGCCAGCAGATCGGGCTGGGTTTACCCAGTCTAGCCAAGGGTATTATGTAATTAACTTTTAAATGTTGGTATTAACACCGTAGTAAATTTTTTTTAAAGATTATTTTTATTGGGCATTTCCGCCTTTAATGATAGGAAAGCAATGAAAGGGGGAGAAGACATGCAGGAAATTGTCCCAGGGCAGACTCGAACCCTGGACCTTCTGCGTCGAGGAATGAACCTCTTTTTTTTTTTTTTTAAATAGGAACAGTGTAACAAAACAAGCCATATCTCTCTCTTAAATGCATGGATGTTTAATGTTGTCTTAATTGTTGCACAATTGATTTCAAATTGAAATCAGGCAATATCTGATCAAAGAACGAGTAAACATGTGGCCGGGTTGGCTCAGTGAGTAGAGTAGGCACACGTGTACTGTCTGAGAGGCTTATGCCTTGACGCAGAGGTCCAGGGTTCAAGTCCGACCTGTGATGATTTCCTGCACGTCTTCCTTTCTCACCTAGCTGTCTTATCAATTAACGGTGGAAAAGCCCCAAAAATAATCCTTTGAAAAAAATGACGAAGCTTTCTGTACAACCATTTGGTACTTTTTTCCATTACTCACCCCACGAGGCCTATGTTGGAAGATAACATACATAATTAGATAGCGACGATACATTTGTCACTACAATTTCCCAAATTTGGTTATACTTATAATACTTTTGTGAACATCTTTGCCACTCTGAACGTCCCACCGCGCAATAGTACACAGTTGCTTCCATGTTTATTATTGTATCCTTTGTTCTTTTGAGCATGCAGGTTTGATGGAATGCTGCCCGCCGGCGCCGGAGCGACTCCTGCCTCAGTGCCTTTATTAGATAGATATATAGATAGCTTTGAAGAACCATAACTTCAGTGTGATGTATTTGTGTCTCCTGATAACATTCTTCTGCTTCTGTCCCAGAACAGAGATCATGTTTCAACACTTTGAGGAGAAAAGGGTCACAGTGGACACTTTGGTTTAAGAGGTGTTTTAGAGTATGCGTGTCATCCAAACACCCAGCAGTCGTATGTCAGGAAGTGTGAGTGCAGTAGGAGTCCACAGTGTGTCGACATGATACATATGTGCACACGGCTTATTGCCTAACCACCGAAGGTGTGTGTTTAAAACTGATTTCAAGAATGTGTGATTCAGACAAGATTTATTGAACACATATTTATTCATAACATCTGTACTTTTTACTCTCGCTCCTTGACCTCTGGCTACTAAGCATCTGCACAGGAGCAAGGGTCAAAGGAACACTCCACCAAAAAATTTATCTGCTGAGTATCAAATACTTGAAACCTCTCAAATAACAGAACATGATGAAACTGGTGAACCATTCAGTGACCCTTATGCATCCTGCATGGAAGCATCTGCATTTGTTATTTCTCCGCTCATTGTTTTTTTTAAAGGAGTAGTTTGACATTTTAGGAATTATGCTTATTCGCTTTCGTTTCGAGAGTTAGATGATAATATCGATACCACTCTTCATGTCTGAGAGTGGTGTCGATCTTCTCATCTCAGCAGGAAATAGAGTAATTTCAGTAGTTTCAAATGTTGACCTGCTCCCTTCACATGTCATCTGTCTGTGACTTCCAAACATACTTGTGTGCTGGCAGAGAAATAAGTTTTATGCTTCTCGCATGTCCTCAGTACGGAAAGGAATGAGGTCCTTGACTCATTTTGACATCTGCTTTCCACAAGAGGTCTATTATCCCACTGAGAGTATGTCCAAACCTGAGAAGTTGCTGATCCACTTCCTGTATCCATACTGGAAGTTTATTCAGTCCAAAACTATATACTTTGAGAAAGAGAGAGAGGGGGAGAGTGAGACATTGTGGGCCTTCAGAGTCTATGCTTGAACTGTGCTGTGTCAGCAATGTGCCAAGGAAAAAGAGGGAAGAGGGGGATGGAAAAAGAGAACAAAATACAACCTGAAGTGGAGAAGATTCAAGAAAAAAAGTATTTATTTCTATATTTTACAACTTGGTGTTCCTCTGTGCCTTTATTAATATGCTTTATTATTTTCTGATTCAAGGGGGAAGCATTTGTCAACAGTTTTATTTTCGGCTGAGGAGTAGCATTCCTTGCTTGACTTATTTTTAGGAGCACAACAGCAAGTGGTTTTAATTTACGGGGACTTTATTACCAGAAAAGAATGTTTTCGGAATGCCTGCCTGTTACTTACAACCCCCTCCAGGACATGCATGCAGTTCGTGTTCTGTCGTCCTAATGAAAGATTACTCGCTTGTGTTTTGAATAAAGAGTGGAGTGAGTCGGATGAGAGAGGGAGAAAACATTACTGGATTACAAAGAAGTAGACTTTAACAACAAGGTAAAAAAAAGAGAGACAGATAAAACAACACAGAGCACTGCTGGGTTGACTTGTTGATCTTATCCCAGACCTGCAGATCTGCAGGAGCGGTCTGTGACTGGTCAAAAGGATGGTGGGTCAATCCCGGATTGACCAATGACAGGCAGGCGGGAATGCATCCCAGACACCACACAAATCACTGCGTCTCTGCAGGGGCAGGCGTACAGCATGCCATGAGGACTTCTGCTGAGTGTTGGCGGGTGAACAGGCGTAGGTCAACTGCAGGTCAGCTTAAAAACCCCTGCACTGAAGAGCAGTCCTTTGCTTAACAAAGCTGATAATGACTCAAATGCAGACGGTGATTAGAATAAGTCTGCTGGTTAATTTAAAAGTGACCGTAACCGACTTTTGGTTTTACATGGGACATAAACCATGGTCTCTTGAGTAAAAGTCTTGTGTTTGACCCATCCACCAACCCAACCTGTCTTTATATGCGTAGTTTGGCACTACTCTTGTTTGCCCGCAATAATTACTACAGCCCCTAGAGGTTGCCGCCTAATGACAATTGCAAATATGAGTCATTATAAGCAGGTTGCACAATCGACCTGAACGTCATTTTCTGGGTGAGGACGGTCTGTTGATCCTGGACATTTCTGTCAGGCATAATTTATGTCTGCTGCCATCATTGGTTACCAATGCAGGAAGTAATGTGCCCTTTATGTACTGTGACCGAGAGTAATGGTGCGTTCCCACACACTCCTTTCTCTCACGAGCATGGTCATGATTAACGCACACAACAACGTATATGTGTCGTTAAAGTCATATCGTAGAGAATTGGGGTGTTTTTTTACCTCGACAATCCGCTTTTCTCCATTTAGTGTTTTTATTTACTTGAGTGGAGTAAATAACAAATATGTGTTAAGAGTTTGTATGTGTGTACATGTGTGAATATCAGGGTGGTGAATGGGCCTGGAGTCATCTTACTTTCATACAGGAGACCAGAGTATGTGCTCTGTTGCAGACAAACAATTGGTGTCGGGGTTGTTTTCAACCCTAACCATAATTTTAGTTAGCTAACCTCAACCACCCTAACTCTACTGTAACCATATCTTATCCATTCCATACTTTCTGTCCCTAAGCAAAGCCTTTTGGCAACATTTGAATTGACATGAACACATATTGAGAAAAACTTAAATATAAATACATCTACATAAATCTAAATATGAGAGGAAGATAGAGGGAGTTACATTTGCAAGAAGCAGCACAGATGCAGTGCAGTCATTATTGGTGTTTTCAGCTAAGACTGCCAAATAGTTATTATGGAATGCCTGGTATCAAACATTGCACATTTTCATATACTGTGAGAATGGTATATGGAACAGCTTCAACTATTGCAAGGCTCCATTTGCTATCAAGCTGGTGGATCAATGAGCTACAGCTGGATTGACTTCCATCTTATCTTTATAGAAGGCACTTAAACACATACAGACAATGATATGCAGACATTAGACAAGGAGCTCCTATTAACTCAATATGTCAATGAAAAAGAATTTCAGATATAACACATGACAGTTCTGGAGTTGCACTGGAGAGTAAACGGTTTTATATATAGCCATAGTTGTTTTGACCGAAGTCGGCCTAACCACCTCATCACACTTCTTCAAACCACTCCATGCTACGTGTCCACGAGGGATACGTTAACATCTCATATGGTGTCTTCTTTCACATAATGGATGTTTGTTAAGCTTTTCTTTCCCAGCAGGTTTTGGCTCAGTCACAAGAATAACACATGCAAGTATTGGAAGTGTATGACTCCATTTTCTGTCAACAAGTCTCAGATAGGCTGAAAAAGTTCTGCATATGGCTCAGAGTTACACTTAATGAAGGTCTTCTGGCTCCAGAGAGGGCCAACGTCAACCTTGTTGCTTTCTCTCTTTAAAAAGACTACAGAAAGCTAGAATGAAAAACGTGTATTTTTCTTTGTTGTGCTGTGGGTCACAGTGCTCCTCACTATCCGACTCTTAGACCCGCCTGCGTTTGTTTCTCTGGCTGTGATTAGGTTGGCTCCACACCAGCACACCACTCACTGGTTTTCTTGTTTATGCTTTAGTACTTATATTTCTGGAGATACTGAAAAATGTCTGCATGTTGTGCAAAGAAGCCAGCCATGTAGAGTTTTTCCATTGAGCTCTCAAGTGTTTCAGATGACCGTTTCATGTGTTTGTATATTCACGTCTGCTGCAAAGGAAAATATCAGAATGACTCGGTCTGCCTGAACATACTTATAGCAGCTTTTTATGTCTGCAGGATTAAGTGTTAAGTAATTTGGTACAATAGTTCAGTGTTGATTCACCCACATTGAACAAAAACTGATTTTCTCACTTACTTCTTGAAGTATAGTAATATATGTAGTTTTGGTGCAATTTTTTATTTATATTTTTTACATTGGAACTACTTGAAAAAACAAAAAATCCATGCATTGTCAGTGACTTGAATGTTACCTGTGTGTACATGTGTGCAAGATGTTTTAATCATTCCCTATTAGCACTACTACACATCTGAAAAAAACAGTGAGGTATGTGGATTATCCAGATTCAACCTGTTCTTACTCTGAACTTGTAAAATATGGACATTTGGACAGTGGCTGTCAGCGTCTGAAGTGATGAAAAAAGCACCCTTCAGCGTGTTTGTAGAACGTACCGGGGAGAGCAGCATGTACACGGGGTTTAGCGAGTACTATGTAAGGGGGAAATTCCACGTAGGGAAGTGGGCCGGGACACAGGACTTTCACCCAGGAGACCGGGTTTCGTGTCCCGTGTGTGTCTTTAACCGTCCCGTTATTCCCGCGTGTCACGGAAGCCGCTTTCTTCTTTAACCGGTGTCACGGAAGCGTAAGCCCACCCATGACCTTTTCCTAAACCCACTTGTCCCATTATTCCCGCGAGTCACAGAAACGTAAGCCCACCCACGACCTTTTCCTAAACTCAACTGTCCCGTTCCCGCGAGTCACGGAAACGTAAGCCCACCCACGACTTTTCCCTAAACTCAACTGTCACCCACAAGCTTTTCCTTAACCTAATGATGCGTTCTTTTTGTCCACCGAAGTCGATCTACGAGTCATTTTTTGGAGTTACAAACCGGAAGTTGCAAAAAGAACGCCCCCGAGGTCGTATATACGACTCGTCAAGTCGTCTGAACACAGAGGACCCCGAGTTTGTTTCTCGTTTTTCGACACGGATGTGACGTCACACTCGAGCTACTAGTCGCGATTACAAGACAAAAAGAATGCACCATAACTGCGTCAAAAGGGACGCCAATAGTCCCGACCAAGCGTGTTTAGTTAAAGCGCGTTATATGACGCTAAAGGAGACTTTTAGCATCAATAACAACGACAAAGGCACCTGACCAAACGTCCGTATTTTACGAGATGGGAGTGAGAATGTGTTGCCAGATTAATTGGGATACTGTTTCTGGAAATGGATTTTGTAGTTGAATCTTAAACGTATACATTTTTTCATCAGCCTAATAATCTAAATGAATTGTCACCAGTGTCAGTCACATCCAAGCTATTTGCCATTCTTGTGACCATTTCTCTGTCACTATTTTTCTGGCTCTGGCACAGGCGGATGACAACTTATTCTTAGGATTATGACGTGATTAGTTGTTTTTGCAACTGTCGAAACAGCTGTCAATGAGCACAGCAACATATCGATATGACTTAACATTTGGAAATGTGGTCAGCAATTCAGAAGCCTTGAACCAGGCTAATTATTCAATGCTTTGAAAGCACAATGTTTTGTACTGGGTAGCCACAAAAATCTCAGAGGTAATATCTCCAAACCGTTAGCAGATGCAATTTAAACAGTCTGCGTGACTGTAGCACCAGCGTAAGTGAGAAAATGTGTTTTTTTGTGTGCTTTGGACAATTGGAATACTGCATCTCTTGATAAAATATGAGTTTAATAATACATTACATAACTTTCGACATGGACCATAGTGCAGCTACACTGGCCTGAGCTGGCAGTTAGTCCACCCTCTCTGTGGCAGCATCTTACCCCAAATGTAAAGCCAGACTTGGCTGGACGGCTGGCTCGGTCCACACTGTGTGGTTTTATCGGCTTTACTGGGCAATGAAGCTTGAAAGTGTTGTGCGGTGATGGGATGGAGTGCAGCACAGACTCAGCTCAGGCTGATGATCATCAGCTGGGTGCCGATTGTTGCTGATTCAGTGTCTTAAGCGCTTCCAAGGCAGGCCCACCCAGCAGGCGTGACCACACGAAATCCCAACTGCACAGATGTTCTGCGGAGTAAACTCCAGTGTTCAACTTGGCACCAAAGCAGCGGTTTTGGGTCCACATGAATGTATGATATATTCTTAACCCGCAGGACAAAATATGTCTCAGTTTATTTGTGTTCGTGTTGTTGTGGTGAGGTAGAGATTAGGAAGAGTCTGGCTTTTTGATTGATCTCATTGCGTCGGATTGTTAGATGTCTTCCAAGGCACAGATAGTTCTCTGTGAGGCTTAACTGTAGGAGCCATTATAAATAAAATCTTTCTCCAGACTGTGGTTACAATTATAGATTTGTTTGATATTGATGACACTTCCAATCCATATTTTACAAACAGAATGCTGCATGTTTTTCTTGGTAATAGGAAAATTAGTTGGACAAAAATGGGTTCTTGAGATCAGAAGCATAGCACAGTGCTTCTTGGAAGTTTCAGAAGTACAACATCCTGCAACTTCTTGCTTTACTAGACCGTCTTGTGCACTTTGCCTAACCCTGTAAATGACTTAAACAAGTGACAGAAACCATTTTATATCTAATGTGGGTTTTGTCATTGAAGTGGCCAGTGCTATCTCCCAAGTGGGTTTTGCTATAATAACCATATTTCTTGTGTTGGCAGACTACATCACTCACTGCGCCTTTGGAACCCAATATTAGCTATTAAGGACCTCTCACATTGGAGAGGTGCTTTTCATAATTGAGATTGGGTTTTTGAGCCAAACCTGGGTAACGTGCTTGGTCAGGACCCCTAGGCATCACTTTTGACGCTCTGCGTATCGCTTTTGCGTAATTTTTCAA
Organism: Perca flavescens; assembly: GCF_004354835.1. Taxonomy (NCBI): domain Eukaryota; kingdom Metazoa; phylum Chordata; class Actinopteri; order Perciformes; family Percidae; genus Perca; species Perca flavescens. The sequence goes on from NC_041342.1 coordinate 18,463,847, forward strand.
CGTGCTTGGTCAGGACCCCTTGCCGTTACTTTTTAACGTGCAGGGTAAACCCCTTTAGTTAGGGTTAGGGAAAGTCATAAGTTAAAGACGAGAGAAAAGATGCTCATGTGGTGTGAGTGTGACTGGCATGATTGAGGATCAACCCCCACTCTCTCTCTCTCTCTCTCTCTCTCTCTCTCTCTCTCTGAGGATCACATGGTCCTGTTTTACTTAAAATTACCTCATTCCAACATGCCAACACTGGAACATGAGCAGGAGGAGCCAGGGGGTCTTTAGTTCTCCTCTTAGGCCAATAAAGTTAGTTTATGGCTTCCATGTTTTTCTAAATTCATGGTATGATGGTAATTGAAACGCCTGTTTTGAAGGAGTGCATTTTCTCACTGTAAATGTCCTGCATTTTAGTTGGAAATGTAATAATTCAGATTGGGGTGAAAACGTTGCAATGCAAATAATATACATTATTTATTAGGACATAAAAGTAAGAACTGCTTGGAATTAAATGTGTTACTATTTTCAACCCTCACTCTTCTTCTCTTCTCTTGTTTCATTTTTGTAATAATGGATTATCAGGATGGACTGACCATGTTTAGTAGAACCACGGCATATTTATGTTGCATGGTCTTCTCAGCACAAGACTGATTAAATGGTTCTCCTCATTTCTGGTTCAGGCCCAGTTTTATAGTACAGTCATATAACATAAAAAGTAAAATAATCATTATTTAGAATGACAAGTGATGAGAGAAGTGTAATTATTGAGTTAAAATAAAGCTCACCATAAGTTAATAAGTCCTTAGTGTGTTTGGATGAGTGTACATACTTGCATATGCCCACTTTAAAAACATACATTTTTACAGTGTAGTTGCAGGTGCTATTTGAGTTGCATTTTACAGCTTTTCCAGGGAATATTAATTCTCAATTACACTAAAACTATATAAAATCCTGCCTGCCAATGCCATCTCTGCTTGCCAGCTCACGGTGGACCTACAGCACATTCCCGAAACTTGTGGTAGCAGATGTGACTGCCAACTATTTCTCTCAAAATCTCACCATCCACAGTGAGACCAGGAGACACACACAGTGAACCTGGATTTCAGTCTTTGATGGAAACTGCTGACTGAAACACAAAGACTTTTTTGACATCCAATCCTGCCCCATAAAGTATCCTTAATACAGTGGCCCAACTTTGTTTATGAGGCACACTTGCGTGCTTTAAAAGTCTGTCTCTTGAGATTACGACATAGGACCCATTTGTCACAGTCTGTCTTCTTCTAACCAAGCACAGATGGGATGACAAAACCAGATCTAATCAACTCCATGTTCTCTCCTTCATTGGATCTAAATCCCTGTTTTAATAGGCCATCTAACTGTTTCCTCTACCAACAGGCTCTGTTTGTGCTTTTCTAGCACTTTGAAGAAGAAAACAGCAGCCTGCTCATTATATAAACTTTGCAGAGAAAATATAATCTTTAAGCATTTAAAGCATAAAAAGCAGGTGGTGATAGGCAAGATTGCAGTGGCTCTTGTATATGCAGGTTAAAATGATTTTTTAAAGCAAAGAATATCAAATTTTCTAAAAGCAAATCATATTCAAAGTGACCCAGATGTAAAAACTGCAATTTCCAGCAAAGGAAAAAAAATATAAATTAAGGGACGGGATAAAAACTATTGGGGAGGGTGGTTGAATCTTATGCAAAATTTTGTAAAAAGCAAGACCCTCCCTGGCATTACAAATTTTTTGACAGTCCATTCCAGCCACTCTTTTTTTTCAATAAGGAGCTGCACAGTAAATGGTTATTACAGCTGCGTAATGGCTGAAACACCTGTGATTCCACTTAATGAAAATACTGTATATATGAATTATATCAGATGCTACTAACTAATATGTATATGATTAGATGTATGACTGTTCCTCAAATCAGTTACATTCAATTCAATTCAATTCAATTATACATGATGCCTGAGTCACATAGCTGGCTGTATTAGGAGATATTCCTTCCAGACAGCTCTTTCAAGAAACCCAACAGCGTTAAATCTAAAAAAAAAAAAATCAAAGCAATCTTTGTGATGTAAGTTTTTGATTTTAAAAAACAACCTTTCACAATATATCTCACAAAGGAAGAATGTATCTGGGATGAGGAAAAAGTTCAAAAGATCTTCCCATGCTCTCCTAAAGAAATCTGTTACCTTTCCTTCCAAAAATTATTAGGGGGGATTTTTGTACAGTCCCTAAGTAGGTTTTATTGCAGGCCAATATAGACTTAAGGTATGATGGCATGCTGAAGAGGATGTTTTCCAGAGCTGCTGGTCCATATTGTACTATATATAACAGTATGGTGTTTATCATATAGTCTGTGGCCAAGGCCTTTAAAGACACTGTTCAGCTTTAGGCAATGTGTATTTTTGTGCATGTGTGAGTATTTTTAATGAGGACATCTCATCCTGTTCAGACATGCAGCCAGCGTACAGATCTCTGGCGGCTGTAAACCACTGATCTCTTTACTCATCATTGATATCACGGACAAGGTTTCTTATAAAAACACCCAAAATAGCACACAGAAGGCAAAGTAAAAATGAAATTGGCCCGTTATTCTGATGATGCTTGGCATGAAGGAATTATGTATTAAATGTTAGCATGCGTCCTTTGATTTGGCTCCACTGTAACAAGGTCCAGATGTTCTAGAGTACCGGAGCCCAATTTAAGGTGTCATAAACCTGTTAGCAGCGAGTGAAAAAAAACATGGCCCAGGCTATCTCAGAAATTCAAGGACCCTAATGTCTTAGTAATTTGTCTCAGTGGTAACTTCCCCTGTTCGAGAGTGTTTACTTGCTAACATTCCAGTTGGCGACTGTTAATACTGGGGTAGCTATAAGGGCCAAAGGGGGACACCACAACCCCAGCACACCTTGTTAGCTCAGTTATAGGTTCAGCATTGTCTCAAGAATGAAGTCAGAAGCACCACTCTCAGTTCTTCAAGCCTAGGTTGCACTAGATAAGTACAATTACATCAGTCTTATCTGTCTGAATTGCAGTGAATTGCAAAAGACGCTACCAGAATGCATTGCCTGGCTGCTTACATAGACAATGAATGGGAAGCGTAATTAGTGAAATTATGCTTAGTCTTGTTTCATTGATTCACTTTTTTCATGTAAAATACTGAATACTGTGACATGCTCCAAATAATGCAGCATTTGGCAGCATTGTAATCCGCAAGACTCCATTCATGTGGAGTAAACCGGCATGGCCTGTCTGTGCGACTACTGGTTTTTGGCTTGTGACCATATTCGGCTATGGTAGCCACCCAGTTACTGTATATAACATAGTATTAACACTCTGCACAAAGGGTCTTCACACAAAAAGCCTCTAGTCTGTACAGGCTTTCTTTGTGTTGCCATGGAAGTTTCCACTGCCAGCCAGGAGTGAGACAGGGCATGCAGGCAAGTCTAATGGCAGGTACATGGAATAATGGAATAAGTGTTGAGATTTGTTTTTTCTTTGACTGACTCCGAGTCCAAATGAAATACAGCTGTTATACAGACACCACACTGGACTGCCCCCATCTTTCTCTCTCTGCCTCTTTTCTCATTTTTTGTGAATTAACGTGACAGCCATGGGTTTTTTTAGACCCTTTTTAGGGGGGCTCAAGCCCTCTAAATTTAATCTCAGCCCTCCTAAAAATTATAATATTAAACATTTAAAAAAAAAAAGTGAGAGTTTGCGAACTTGTCTGTTAGTAACAAAGGACAAAAATCTACAGGTTCAAAGGGCTTGATTCCCTTTTAATATCCTGTGTCACTGACGCCAGTGCTTCGCACTTGTAACCCAGTCAAGGAAAGGGTTAACAGCAACTTAGGTTTGGCCAATCGGAGGTGGTTGTGCCAGACTCCTGCCTTTGGCTGAGTCTCTATGTAATCTGTCAGAGGGAGAGCAGGAGTGCGGTTGTGAAATTTAACGTTGGTAGTCCGCAGAGAAGAAGTTGGTAATTTCATGGCGCAGATTAGAACCCAAATTGAAACGTAAGCAACTAAAATTGCTGAATGTTAGAACATTGTGTCAAATTGGTCATTATTACTGTGACTTATAGTCAGTGTCAGGTTTAGTTCAATCATAGTGTCAAAAAACGTTTGCTGACATTGTTGTTCAGTAGCTAGCTCAGAGATTATCGGCTAATGAAATTACTGATTTAGCGGGGAGGGGGGTAACACTTTTGCAAGGCACTGTATCCATGTCACGTTCTCATTAAGGGCTGAGCCCCCCTAAAGGTTTGATCCTAGAATCGCCCCTGGTGACAGCTAATGACAAAGCTGAACCACAACTGACGATAATTTATTCTTTGCATGAGTAATTTGTGCAGCTCTTCCACTGGTCAGATCAATTACAGTAGATGCTCTAGAGATATCTAAATGTTTCTTAAAATAGTCTCTTTGTCAAAAAGGATTTTACCAAGATTTTACCAGAGTCTCTGTGAGGATGTACAGTGGTGTTTTGAGCTAAATGTTAATGTCAGCATGCTAACATGCTCACATTGACAATGCTAACTTTCTGATGTTTAGGTTTTATGTTTACTGTGTTCATATCTTAGTTTAGCTTGTTAATATTTACTAGCCTTTAATACAAAGTACAGCTGAGGATGGTGGAAAGGTCTGGTAGGTATTTGGTTATAAACCAAAGTATTAGACAAATTACATTTTTGACCTGATGATGACACTAGATGTTAGATGCTAGGGATCACCAAAGCTATTAGAATTCATCTTGAGGGGTACATGAAAGTCTGTATCAAATGTCATGACAATCATTCTAGTAGATTTTATTGGATAAGTGAAATGTATTAACTGTTGGGGGCACTAGAGGAAAATTCAAGGGATCACTAAAGTAATTAGTGTTCATCCTCTGGACACCATGAATGTCTTTAGCTAATTTTATGGTAATCTAATTCTTAAGCACCCGCATAGCCACCGGTGTGCCCTGATGTTCCTGTGCCATCTAAATAATGGACAGAGATTTCCGTGACGCCCGTCCCACTTGTGGATGTATAATAACATCACCCATCTATGCCATGTTGCACCCTCTAAGCCGGTGTTGGGGCCAGGCCAGACCAGGCTATTGTGCCCGATGATTTGAACCCCTTGCCAAGTTGCCCGGCATTGAGTCGCTGCCCACCATCTTTGCTGTCATCGTCAAAATCAGTTTGCAGTTAAAGGCCCTGGCCTGAACGAACTGTACAGCAGATAAAAAGAAAAGTAAGTGTTGAGAAATGTCAGTCTGGACCAAAGTGGTGGACCGACTGACGGACAATCATCCCAAATTGGTAGCATGGCTAAAAAGTAATTTGAAGATAAATGCTCACGGGTATTAATTTATGTCTTGGTCCATAAGATCAGCCCATAAATGATTGCGTAAATACAAAAGAACGGCCCAAACTGGAGATACATGGTTCTCACTTGACAGTAATAATATGTAAGATGCAGTATTCTTCATGTTACCTCTGCTCTTTCGAGGTTTTTCTGGCATTTATTTACCTCTTGGGGGTAACCTGGCTGGATTCCATCTTGTTGATTGGGATGTCCTGGCTGCCGTCCAGCTTATTAACCCTCAACAGGGTTAAGAAGCCCCCCCCCACACACACACACACACACCTGCCTGTTCTGTACCGGGCCGTTTAGTTTAGCAATGTGTTTTCAGTCAGCTCATGACATGTATGTGTCAGCATGTTTATGTACTGTGGTAGTTTATGCGTAGACAGCAAGAAGTCTCAGTGGCCCTTTGGATATTAAACATGACACACTCGCTGACTAGTGAGATACATCATGGGGGGTTGTAACACAAAACTGAGTAAGCAGTACAAGCAAAGAAGAAATTATGGTGACTTTTGGATTTGGAAGCTCTACTTGATTTTCTTTTCTTTTTATTTCATTTTATTTGAAAAGATTATACATGATGCTTTTGATTGTCCAAGACTTTCCTGAAGCGTGCTCGGATTATCATCATCAGGATAATAAACAGTATAAACAGTACGAGTTCAGTCTCAGAAATGTTTACTTTACCATGATTACCTTAACATATCTTAACATCCTCTGTGGATGTAATTATGACAAAGAAAGCCATCAAAGAACTACTTGGCTCACATCTAGTATGAATATAGAAATCCAGTAGTTTGTTTTCTTTCTGCATTCTGTGTAACAGAATACTGCAGCTACCTTGAAAGCATTTGCTTTTCATCATGACTGTGTGCCACATCGCTGTAAGAATTGTTGCTTTTAGAGGAGAACAGAAAACACTTCAGTGACAAGCAGTGGGAAAATATTGCGACCCTGGAAAGAGTTACTGGCTGCTCTTCCCAGAATGAATTCCCATGTTAGTTCAGGGAAAGCATCATTGCTGTAAGAACATGACAATCTGAGTTTGTAACCTGTCTCTGCCAGGTTCTACAGTACAGTATGTGATGGTGGTAAATCAAAAGACTTTAAAGTTTAAGTCCTGACAGTTAAAGCTAAAGTTTGCTAAATTGATACAGCAGAACCAGAGATTTGGTCTTTTATATTCTAAGCATCTTTTTTTTTTTTTAAACCTGAACCTCAAAGTCCAGTCATCAACACAGTCTCAGACTGCAGATAGATGACAAAAAATGTCATGTCAAGGATGCTTTTAAGATTCATGCTTTTTTAATTTTTTTTAATCACACAATCTGACATACAGTCTAGCAAACAATGGTATGCGGAGGCATTATAACTTGAAGAATCTGTTCTTGTATGTTCGTAGTGGGGGGTTTGTAGAAAAGTTTAAGCATGTAGAATGGAAAAAGCCTGAGTGAAAGTGTTTTGACTCTGAAAAAGTAATTGAAATTCAGTAACCCTGAAAGCATGAGGGACACACATACAGTATGATACTGCCAACATGTTAAAACACTAATGAACACAGAAATACCGCCCCCGCTCTGCTCTTGACCCAGAACCTGCAGACGGTCGGCTGCTTGTTTACATGGTGCGATGTTGTCCTTTAAGCAGCATGTGGTCAAGACCAGCGTGGGGGATCTCTAGTGGAGCGCTCCACACTGGCTCCCAACATGAGGCTCTCAGCACACATAAGGACAACAGTGGCCTGCATATCCATGTCTTGGTCTAACGCTGGGCCTCTTTGAGGTGGTCAGACGCAATGTTTGCACAGATGTACAGGTCCAAAGCCAAGATGCCAAATTCCCGGGGTACTGGGGATTCTGGTGGTCCTGGCCCACCCCTGACTGGGAAGGATGGAGCCTCTTGTGGCTACACATTCAGTCCCATCACGGGTGACATGACTTAAAGGGACAGAGACAGGCCTCTGATACTGTGAAGTCATATGAAGATGTCAGTTCCGCTGGGCAATTTGTGCAGCTTCTCCCAGTGGAAACAATAGACCTACCCAAAATGCCAAGTGCATGTTTTTGAATTTGAAAGCAATGCATAAATGGTAAAATGATCAGTCAGGTGATCACACAGATTGTAACCAAACTGCCAGATTAGCCAAGAGAAATCAAAAAACAACTTTATTTTACCTGCTGTACTTGCCATAGTTGTGCACACAACTGTTTTTCTGTGCAATGAGGGATTTTGACATTTCGGGTGTGCTCACTTTTGGTTTAACCTCCAAATAAAGTGGTACAGTAATGAATCTTGCTAAACTCTTGGCTTGTTTATGACTAGTATGATTGTCTGACTGCTTGTGTTTCTTTCTATTTTTAGCAATCTGGTCCTGTTTCAAGATCTCAGCAATACTTGATTTCAGCGTTACTAGCCGTGTTTCCATTCACATAGTTTCATGAACGTTTTGAAATATTGCATTAGTAAAGCTGGATGGAAATGGCAAAATTCAATAAAACTTCCTCAATTGCACAAAACATTTTTACGCTTGATTGAGGCAGTTTTTGACTTTATCGAAATAGAGTTGATTCGCTCAATGGGATATGGAAGAGCATTTGCCAAATAAGTTCTGACGTAGTGAAACATTTAACTCACAGGAGTGATCATCTGTTTCTGCTGTCGGCGTGTTCCCGGATATTCCAATAACGTGTCTTAGTTTCCAGGCAGCATGAAACATGGTTAATACTCACGGACAATAAAATAAAAAATAAAAACTTACCTAATTAAACCAAATTCCTCAAAGACCTCTCTGCTTTTTCTCTCATAGATGGGTAAGATGGCTAAGGCAACTCGTTTTGTTTCCAGTTAGCAACCTCTGCTTCTTCTACTCTGTTTACTGGCGGATTAGAGCCTATAGCGCCAACTTCTTATGAAACAAAGTTTATTCGCTCCAAACCAGTTTGCCAGCCTAATTCGCATTTCTTTTTGTTGCTACATTTCAAAAGTTTGCTTAAAATTCTTGACAATTGAACAGAGCTATTGCCAGAGAGAAAATAATACCCATTTTGCAATAAACCATAGTTTTCCTGTAAGTCACATTTTGGATAGCCCAGATTTTAAGACAAGTTTGATATTACAACAATAAAATTGTATTTTAAACAGTTTTGTTTTTGCTCGAGTTATTTATTTTAAAACCTTTCTGTCTGATATAGTCTTACATGAAATCCCCCCTTTCTACATAATATGATTTAAAGAAATTTATTTTTTATTGCCTGTTGTGAATATACACCAGCTGCCCTCTCACTCTGCTTGCCAGAGGCTACATGGTCAGTTCCAATGAAGTTAAGTAAACATCCTGCCTATAGCGTAATGTTTAGCATTGTATCACATTTTGTTGGTGTTTGTCAGGACGTTTTGTTAAGACTAGTGAACATCTGTGACATGAATGACCAGAGATTTCACTGCACCATGGTTTTAGCTTGGATGGCAACGAGAAATGACACACACAAGAGGAATGGTACTGTTTTGTTTCGGTTTCTGTCGTATGGCAAACACATGTTCAGTGTTTTTTAAGTTTCACACTCAGTCTTCTTATTCATGGGGGCAAATGTTTTCAATTGTTACTTGGCTGAAGAAAGACACAGTGTGTCCCACTTTAGACACGCAGTACTAAACTTGGATATGAAGTGAAGAAAAAATCCCCTTGTGATTTCATTTTCTAATGAAAACCTTTGGTGTATTTTTTATTAACTCTCTACTCCAGTTGCACAACATTTAAGTTACTACTGCTCCTCAACAGTTTGCTTTGTTACTAGGATAAGGCAGACTAACTGCATGGTCTACACAGATTTGTGACAGAACTTCCGTTGTATATTGCAGGAATTCAGGAGGGTACGGAGTGCACCAAGTGTAAAAATGACTGGGCACTGAGGGCGGCCATTGCACTGCTCTATGTGCTCTGTGCCCTGCTCACCATAGCAGTGGCTGTCCTCGGATACAAAGGTAAGTCTCACAATCAATCCCTTACATTTAACACAGAATTTCTCAAATAAGACAACAATAAGTGCAGGTTTAAAACCCATAGTCTTTAGATTCACCTCCACAAGTCCACTTTCTTTAAAAACTACTAGTATCTAAGTTCTTAAAAAATCATAGATTCTTCATATGTCTATGTTTAAGGCATCAATTAGGTATTAGATAGTTATGTTATACCAGTCTTTTGTTTGTTTGCACCTTGCACAATAGGTTTATCTACATCCTATAATTACTGGTGAAACAGTTGTACATTCTTGCTCCCCAACTTGCACATTAAGTTTATCTATATCTATTGAAACAGTTGTGCATTTTATTTCCAAATTGTATACATTTTAAATATTGCTCATGTAGTATTCAATTATTATTTCATGTATATTGTTTCCTATTATTTAATGTATACTCTGTATGTGTGCTGTGTGTCTGATATTTTGCTGCTGTAACACCGTTATTTCCCATTTTTTGGGATCAATAAAAATCTATCTATCTATCCATCTATCTATCTATCTATCTATCTATCTATCTATCTATCTATCTATCTATCTATCTATCTATCTAGTCATTTTAAGCATGTTTAGCATGCTTCCGTTAGCATTTGGATCAAAGCACAACTTGCCTAAGTACAGCCCCAAAAGTTGCTAGCGTAGTTGTAGACTATTAGTTTTGTTATCTCGTCTCTTTTGATAAAACAAAAATAAATTTTGCATTAATAGTTCAAGTTCAAGTTCATTTATTTATATAGCACATTTAAACAGCCGCTAGACAGACCAAAGTGCTTTACAGAGCTAGCATAAAAAACATAAAACCAGCAAGACAGAGCATAAAACACCTAATAAAAACAACAAGGCTAAGAGCAACCTTAAAACACTGACTCAAATATACAAAAGAAGGTCAACTCAAATAGGAAATCAATATGTTAATGAGAATAAGTAAGTTTTTACCAACGACTTGAAGATAGCGAGCACCTGGTCGTGTGATCTTAGGCTTCTGGTAGGAGTGTAAGAGTGAATGAGTTCAGATAGGTAAACGGGAGCTAAGTTATGTAGAGATTTGAAGACAAAGAGCAGGATTTTGAAATCTATTCTCTGTCGAACGGGCATAGAGATTTGAGGATAGGGGTGATATGGTCATATTTGCGACAGTTAGAAATAAGTCTGGCCGCAGCATTTTGAACTAACTGAAGACGGGCAATTTGGGAGCTAGATATACCACAGTAAATTGAATTGCAGTAATCTAGCCGGAACGTGATGAATAATAGACTAACTTCAAAACGGTCACCTGGTAGAATTGTCAATTCAAGTCTTTATGTTCTTATTTTCAGCATGGAGACATAGATGTTTGTAGATCATTCCCAAATGAATACAGTATATACATGAAATATCGAATTTCCCTTTACTTACCTGTACTTCCCCATGTGCAACCTCTCTCTCTGTCTTTCTCTCTGAGGTTTGATGAAAGTCAAAAGATCATATCACTGCAACAGAATGTAAAACTAAAACCAACCAAGTCAGAGAGTTCAGATTAAGATTTACCACTTGAAGAGACTCCCTTGACAAAGTACATTGTTTACTCTCCGCTGAATTGTTATCTTTCAGAGATTGGCCAGAGCTTGAGATTAGAAACACAGTTGTTTTGCAACATTGTCCTTACTGCAACCCATTTTTGCCATTTCTCCCTGTTTAAGCTGGGGGCAATGATGTTGAATAGAAACAGAAGGGAATTCCTACATCTCAGGCGCCATCAATATGGAATGCACTTTGTGTATTGTTCAGTCTTACACATTTGTAGGTTTATCTATGTTTAAGCCCCCAACGTCTCCTTCCAGGCAGCGCTGCCTGGAAGGCACTAGGATTACGCAATGGTTAAGGTTAGGGTTAGGGTTAAGGTTAGGGTCAGGTGCCTTGAAGTCAACAGTCGCAGCGCTGCCTGGAAGGAGACGTTGGGGGCTTAAAACACTATCGAGCCATTTGTGGCCCCAATAAATCATGGAAAACCTGTCAAAATATTCTTGAGCAGTGGCCAGGTTAGCTCAGTTGGTAGAGCAGGCGTACATATGTAGAGGTGTATGCCTCGATGTCCGGGGTTTGATTCCAACCTGAGAAGATTTTCCTGCATGTCATCCCCTCCTCTCTCCCCCCTTTCCTATCTAGCTGTTCTTTCCATTAAAGGCTGAAATGCCCCCCCAAAAAAAAAAATATATATATATATATATATATATATATACAGTGGGGGAAATAAGTATTTGACCCCTTGTTGATTTTGCAGGTTTGCCCACTTACAAAGAATGCAAAAATCTACAATTTTAATCATATGTACATTCTAACAGTGAAAGACAGAATCCCAAAGAAAATTCCAGAAAATCACATCATATGAATTTATTAAAATTGATAACCATCTGATGAGGAAAAACAAGTATTTGACCCCCTGGACAAACAGCAAGTATTCTGGCTCCTACAAGCCAGTTAGTCTTTCTTTAAGACACAGCCCCAATCCGAACCAATTATCTACATCAAATACACCTCCCTCACCTAGTTACCTGTATAAAAAACACCTGTCAACACCCAAACAACCAGCATCCAACATCACCACCATGGGCAAGACCAAAGAGCTTTCTACGGACATCAGGGACAAGATTGTTGATCTGCACAAGGCTGGGATGGGCTACAAGAGAATCGGAAAGCAACTTTGAGAGAAAAGATCAACTGTCGGTGCAGTTATCAGGAAATGGAAGAAGCACCACACCACCGCCAACTTCCCTCGGTCTGGGCCTCCACACAAGATCTTGCCTCGTGGGGTGTCCCTGATCATGCGAACGGTGAGGAATCATCCCAAAACCACAAGGGGGGAACTGATGAATCAACTGAAGGCAGCTGGGACCACAGTTACAAAAAAACGGTTGGTAACACACTACGCCGTCATGGATTGAAATCCTGCAGCGCACGCAAAGGTCCCCTGCTCAAGAAGAAACATGTACAGGCCCGCATGAAGTTCGCCATTCACCACCTGGACGACTCAGAAGAGGCCTGGAAGAAGGTGATGTGGTCAGATGAGACCAAAATAGAACTTTTTGGCCTCAACTCAACTCGTCGTGTTTGGAGGGCAAAGAACACCGAGTACAACCCAAAGAACACCATCCCCACCGTCAAGCATGGTGGTGGCAACATCATGCTTTGGGGGTGATTTTCAGCCAAGGGGACGGGACAACTCCATCGTATTGAGGGGAGGATGGACGGGGCCATGTATCGTGGAATTCTGGACCGACATCTCCTTCCCTCAGTGAGAGAGCTGAAGATGGGTCGGGGATGGGTGTTTCAGCACGACAACGACCCTAAGCACACCGCCAAAGCAACAAAAGAGTGGCTGAAGAAGAAGCACATCAAGGTTCTGGAGTGGCCTAGCCAGTCTCCAGACCTGAATCCGATTGAAAATCTTTGGAGGGAGCTTAAAATTCGAGTTGCCAGGCGACAACCTCGGAACCTGAATGATTTGGAGGCTGTCTGCAGGGAGGAGTGGGCCAACATCCCTGCCGAAATGTGCACAAACCTTGTCACCAACTATAAAAACCGTTTGACATCTGTGCTGGCCAATAATGGCTTTTCTACAAAATTTTAACATGCTGTTTGTCCAGGGGGTCAAATACTTGTTTTTCCTCATCAGATGGTTATCAATTTTAATAAATTCATATGATGTGATTTTCTGGAATTTTCTTTGGGATTCTGTCTTTCACTGTTAGAATGTACATATGATTAAAATTGTAGATTTTTGCATTCTTCGTAAGTGGGCAAACCTGCAAAATCAGCAAGGGGTCAAATACTTATTTCCCCCACTGTATATATATATATATTCTTGAGCAAAAATATTGAAGTCCTACCTGCTCCACGGGTGCCCTAACCTAGTGCAGCTCAACCAACTGACAACTGTGGAATGATTTTATTCAAAATATGGTCAACAAGTTAAGATCTGAATCATGCCCTGTAAGTGCTGTCAGGATTGTTTTGGGTTTCCAGCTTTGGGTCTGTGTTTGCATAGATCCCATGTGATTTTGGTGGTTTGGCTCTAATGTCTACCAGATGACCATGCAGCGACTACGCTGGCTTAACAACCCAGAGGAGATTTTATGGCTTGGTAGCAATTTGTTGTCTCATGAACCACAGGTTGACTCACAAATGGCTGGAAGTGTCCAAAATAGTTTGCAAAAACCAGTGAAGGCTTTATTTCTGTGTTGTTGTTTTTCACTCTTCTGCACCCTTTAAACAGCACATACCACTTTAAACAGCACATACCACTACCAGCAAACATAAATACAGTTTTCTGTACTAATCGACATGTTTCTTTGTCTTGGCCTTCCAAATGACCCATTTTGCTAAAAGTTAAAAACAATGATGGTGTTTCCAGCATTGATCAGAATTAATGTGCTGGGCCTCGTGTTGGGTAACTGCCTAAGTATAGCTCATAACTTCACAATAGGCAGCCAATAAGCCTTACTCAAATTAGTGACCTTATATAACTCATAATGTTTTTCCAATACAGTCCTGTATTGGAAAAACATTATGTATTAATTATGTATTAAAATACAGTATTTCAATACAGCATTTTAAAGTACAGTACTCAAAAAGATAAAGAAATCAACATTTATAGAATGAATTAGAGGCTCAAGCTGCATACTCACAGCAGTTGACCAACAGCTCTTTGAAACTGGGCCCATGTGTTGTTGTTTGTCCCATGTGCATGTTATTGTTTCGTGTTTTTGACACTTTTGGAATGATAACAGTGAAAGCTAAGGATGCTTTCCAATGCAGTTTTTAGACGCCCACATACTGACAGAAAACAAACAGAGTGGAGCAGAGGAGACAGACTCTTGTTGCAGATGTTAGGAGGAGAGAGAAAGTGGAACCAGAGACACAGTGTACTACTGTGGTATTCATCATGTGTTTGACATTGTTTATACTCTTGAAGTGGAATTTGTGAATGTACTCTGAAATTACATTTGTATTGATCAACAGATTGCCCGGTTACAAAAGAAAACATAGGAAACTTGTACCCTGTTCAACATCCTGCGTTCAGAAATGCTGTTTGAGTTTCCAGTTATTGACTTGGGAGGAATGAATACAGCAGCACCCTCTTCTGTTCACATCAGCTTAGTTTAGCAAATTCTCTGTTTACACGTTAAGGTTTGAGGGGGTTGATCTATAAGTGGTGGAAGAAATTTTCAGATTCTTTTCTGAGGTAAAATAACATTACCATGTAAAATTACTCATTTACAAGTAAATCAGAAGTAATAGATTAAATAGCACAATGGCTCCTGTCAGTGTTGTATTATTTGATACTGGATTATCATTACTGATGTACTGATTATTGTGTAAGCAACATTTTAATGTTGTAGCTTGTAGATGTGGAGCTTCTTTTAACTGCTTTAAATACTTTTGGTAGTTTAATCTGCAAGTGTTTTTTATGTTAAATCTTAATCTGAAAAAGTCTATCTATCCATCTATCCATCTATCTATCTATCATCTATCCATCTATCTGTCCCACAGGACATGCACTTCCTGTCAGTGTCTTAGTATATGTGATGATTGTATAAGGATTCCTCTTATCAAACAACTTTTCTTTTTCCCCTGTATGTGTATATACTGTACGTATCTATTCACACCTTCTCTTCCCTCTTTTGCCAGTGGTCGAGAGAATGGACAGTGTCACAGAGGGCATGCAGAAATATGGAGGCCAGATCAATGATGTGGAGACAGACTTGAAGAAACTAGGTAAGTCTCATTAACATAAAATTAGACATCAAATATGGATTGTTTTA
The DNA here is from genome assembly GCF_004354835.1 of Perca flavescens. Lineage (NCBI taxonomy): Eukaryota > Metazoa > Chordata > Actinopteri > Perciformes > Percidae > Perca > Perca flavescens. The sequence continues at coordinate 18,479,019 of NC_041342.1, forward strand.
ATCTACAATAGCTGTGAACAAAAATTGAATGCTGTGTTTTTTATTTTTATTTTTTTACATTTTCTATTACAGTTTTTCTCCATTGGTTTGGCTCATTTCTTGAAACAGAAATTACATTCTCAAAACTCTAAGATCATTTGGCAAAACAGTCTTACAGTTCAGCACAACACTATAGCTCACTTGCAAAAGCTCATATCTCTCCCAAAACTGTTCACTCATGCTTCAAAACTAAATTCCTTTCCCATATAAAGAGTCAGTGCCGCCAAAATGGCAAAGATCCTTCTCAATTGCTTTGGCTCATTTCTTGAAACAGACCGGACGTTCTCAACACTCTTGGTGCTTTTGCCAAAATAACCTTGATGGTTCAGCACAACACCATGGTTCACCTGCAAAAGCTCATATCTCTCCCAAAACAGTTCACTCATGTGTCAAAACTAAATTTCTTACTCATTTAAATAGTCAGTGCCCCCCAAATGCTTCATCCCTTTGGCATTGTGTAAGCACTGCAAGTCAAAATGTTTAGATGTTTTGTCACTAAGGCAGAGGACCATTGAAATATCCCTCATGTCTACTTTTCAGTCTTAGCCCAGTCCTTCATTGACAATGGTTACTGTACTGTTTTTTGTCTGGCTAACAGAATACAATTGTGTATAAAACTGATTTTAGGATAAGAGTAGCCTCCAAGGTTTGACATCACACATTGCACTCATACTGCCAAGGAAATTGTAACCATTTTTATTCTGTGCAAGGTTTTCGTCCAATCCTAGACATAGAATTCAAAGGACAACACTCCATTCATAATGTATACCTTATGTATTCCTTACAGAATGAGTTACCAATGTAATTGTATTGTTGTTTTACTTACAGTAACTTTACCACAATTCTAATGCATCACTTCACAGTGACTGGAATACTACTGTAAACTGTATCATCAAAACTATTCCATAGTTTATTTTCTCCAATATCTTTCTTAATTTAGTATCATAACATCCCATTGAGGTAAGATATTACTGTAGGCCTATCACACACACACACACACACACACACACACACACACACACACACACACACACACACACACACACACACACACACACACACACACACACACTCTATGCACAGTGTCCTGTCCTATACAACATATAATTCCATCATTGACTGACTGCATACCTGTTTTCCCTGCGAAAGGTTTGAATGATGGAGGAGACTGTAGAGCGAGGCACATTAGGCTGCACTCGACAAACTGCCTCCGCCATTGTGAGGCCATTGTTGATGACATGGTCTATAATTGAGGCCATCCGGGACAGCATGGTGTCTTCGTGCTCCTCGGCCTCTTCCCCCTATTCCACCACCACGCACCCTTACTCCTCCTCCTCTTCTTCTTCCTCTTCCTCTTCCTCAAGCAGGCAGTTGCCCTTGTTCATTTACTTGGCCAGGTGCCTCCATGTTGAGAAATTGTACTGGTCCTTCATGGTCAAGATCTATATATACATGTTTGGCAGCATTCACAATCATGGACAGTACCTGTCAGGTAACTGATTGGTCATCTGAGATGTGTCAAACTCCTTCGTTAGTCAAGTTCTAGTTTCACCTGACTGTCAATTGCTGTAATCAATTTATCAAATGTTACAAGAGATTCATGTATGGTATTTATGGTATTTTGTTCTTGACTAATTTTGACAATTGAACAGACTATTGTGCATGTGATGACTTATACAATGAAATGACGCTGACACATTTTGGAGAGAACAACCATTAGACTGAGAATCAACAATCAGTTTAGATCAACAAGATCTATTCACTTGGAAATTGTGCTAAATGTAGGCTACCTGTACTTAATCATTTGCAAAGATGTACTGAGACATTGAGACATGTACTAAGACATTTGCAATTTGATGAATGAGAAATTGAATTCTGTTGTGAACAATAGCTAAGTGGTTTTGAGATTTGTCCATGTTGTTTTGAGAATGTCATTTCTGTTTTCAAGAAATGAGCCAAACCAATGGAGAAAAACTGTAACATAGATATGTTTGTGTGTCACCTTTTCAGATGATCAGACAGGAGAGAAGTCAGTTAATGCCACAAGTGACATCAAGACTTTCAAGTCCGATCTGGAGGCATTACAGAAACAACTGAATGATATTGCCCTCAGGGCAACCAGAAACAGGGATGTGCTGGATGAGCTTCAGATCACAGGAGATGACATGCAAAACGGCCACGTCTCCCTGCAGAGTTTTCTGAAAGGCAACGAGGCCTCGCTGCATGGGGTCAACCAGACCTTGGCCTCCTACGGTGGCATGATTGACAACCTCCAGACAGACACTGCATGGCTCCAGTCAGAGATACAGGGCCAGGTGAATGTGCAGAGCCAGACTCAGGTTAGTATCAGTGCACTAAACATCACCCAGTCCCAGCAGCGCAATCAGCTCAGCACGCTGCAGAAGACGGTCGAAGACGCAAGCCAGGCGGTGCAGAAACTGAAGAATGACTATCAGGGTCTGCAGCAGACAGCCAGGCAGACCCGGGCTGACACAGAGTGGCTGAAGGAAAAGGTCCAGAACCTCCAGGTTTTGGCAGCCAATAACTCAGCCCTGGCCCGTTCCAATGGAGAAGCTCTGGATGACTTGGGGGCTCAGCTCAACACACTAGCCAGCCAGATCCAGAACACCTCCGCTCTCAATGAGGAGCATGGCCAGAGCCTGCATGAGCTGATGGACCACCAGAGAGACCACGATAACACCACCTCATCTAAGTTTGATGAGATGGAATCACGGTTAGACAGACATGAGAACGACATGGACCGTGTGACCGGAAATGTGAGCTTCGCCACGCAGCTCCTCGGTGCCATCAGCTCCGACCTGAATGGCCTGAGGTCCTGCGCTGAGACAGTGTTGCGGCATTCAGACCTGTTACTGGGGCTGAACAGTAGTGTGACAGAGGCCAGTGCAGATAGCAGAGAGCTGCGTGCACAGCAAGATGAGCTGGCAGCCAGGTTGGACAGAGAGGTCAACAATCTCTCTGTGGTGATGGAGGAGATGAAGGTGGTGGACAGCAAGCACTCACAGCTCATCACCAACTTCACCATCCTGCAGGGTAAGAATAGAAGACCTGTTTGGTGCCTATCCTGGAAATGGTGAATAAAAAGAAAGAAAAAAAATAAGCTCATTTATTGGTTTGATTTTAATTCTGACATGAACAACATGAACATAACACACTTCTTCAAATGTGAATGTTGTGGCATGCAGATTTAAATATTATTGTAGGTATTTGTAAAAAACATTTTGTACACCCGTTTAAACTGTTTAAACTGTAATAGATTCTCACATCATCTTGTAAACTGCTTTAAATTTTGGTGCCACGTAATTCAAAAGAACCATGTCTATGAATTTCAACTATGACTAGGATTATACCTCTGTCTGGTCTCTAGTACACTATTATCAGCAAAATTATATGTAACAAGAAATAAATGCAATGTTTTCTTTGTGAAACATGTTAAGATCTCAACAGCAACAGTACATTCTAACACACTCATCTGCTGGTATTATGTTTCAGGTCCACCAGGTCCAAGGGGCCCCAGGGGTGACAAGGGCCCCCAGGGGCCAATGGGCCAGTCAGGTCAAAAGGGTGATAAGGGAGACAAAGGGATGCCGGGGTTGGTGGGACCTAAAGGAGAGAAAGGTGCTGCTGGACCACCAGGTGCGACAGGTCCAAAGGGTGCAGCCGGGGCTCGGGGTCTTCCAGGGGCTAAAGGATCAAGAGGGTCTGGAGGTCGACCTGGAAACCCTGGTGAAAAAGGTGACCCTGGGGCCCCGGGGATTCCTGGTAGGGATGGACTGTCAGGGTTGCCAGGACCACAAGGGCCACAGGGGCCCAGAGGAGCAGCAGGACCTGCAGGGCTTGAGGGGCCTCGCGGACCTGTTGGACCAATCGGCCCTCCCGGTCCAGCAGGGCTACCAGGAATACCTGCGCCTGCCCCTCCGCTTTCAAAGCCTCCTCAGCCCACTCAGCCCACTCAGCCCGCTATGGTCCTTGAAACCCCGAAACCACCTCAACCCCCGAAACCACCTCAACCCCCAAAACCATCTCAACCCCCCAAACCAGCAGAGGAACCAGAAGGCTCCGTGTCCCAGCAGGTCCAGCTTCCTGACGCCAATACTTCAGCGCCTGGTGAGTTAAATGATTACATCAGGGTAGAAAATAGATTTATTGCCCATCCTAAGTACATTTTACAAATCCTGATACATACTAATACTTATTATATATAGATATTGATATATTCTGTAAATGATTCATTCCAGGTTGCCCACCTCAGTTCACAAAGTTTGGAGACAACTGCTATTACTTCTCCTCTGGTCCCCAGAGGCTCAACTTTGACGAGTCCAAGCAGTTTTGTACTAACATGACATCTCTAATGCTCATTATTAACGACAATGATGAACAGGTAAGTTAAATAAGACCCTGATTTTTACTACATTCACTGACTACAAAGAATGGAACAAACTTAATCTTAAAATCTCAGTCTGGTTTTTCTGAACTAATTATCCTGTAAAATCTATCTCTAAATATTTTTCTCTTCTATCCGTAGCAATTTGTGAGAAACAAAATTGCAGGAAAGGGCTATTTCTGGCTAGGCCTTACTGACAGGGAGGAGGAAAATGTCTGGAAATGGGTGGATGGAACATTACCTGTTTTCAAGTGAGTTAACCTGACGAAAAATCTGTTATAAAGCAAATGAAATGTATGTGTTTTAGTGATTTCTATCTTGATTCCTTGCTTCATTCTTTTCCGAAACACCAGACCTCTATTAAGGTAACAAACACCTTGTATAATGCTTCAACTTTAATACATATTGTTCATGTTGTTGCTATCAGGAAGTGGAAGCCTGGCCAACCTGATAACTGGACCCATGGCCACGAAGACGGCGAGGACTGTGCTGGCCTTATCCATAATGCCAACTGGAATGATTTCTACTGCACTGACCGCATCGGTTTCATCTGTGAACGTGCCTCTGACTGTCAGTACATTCTACAGTATATATCAGATCTTTTTGAATTTTGAAATCTCTTATTTGTGCATGTGTGTGTGCCGCGGATGTGTTTTTAAAGTATTGAGCTGGCTATTCTGTATTTTTCTTACTGGCAACAAATCCCATGCAAAGACCAGAACATACAATGTGTTCATTTGACTTCCCTGCTCAGTCTGTGGTACTCAGCCCTAAGTCTGCTCACAGATGTATATCTTTAAAAACGATTTTTTAGCAAATAGAAATAAAACAGGAGTAAATTGTGTATGTGTTGGCGACTGTTTTCTGATGCAGATTAATGCACTTTTGGTGCTCTATTAGTGAGTGCTGGTATTTACGATTTATTTGACTCTAAATAAACTGCAGAGTCCATTGACAAAACAATCTCAGCTAAAGGTCCTATTGCTCTGGAGCTTTTGACCATGTCGCAAAATTCTCATCAGGAGAGTTTACTCAGTTGCCATGTAAATACTCAAACTTTCCATCATTCTGAGCACCTCTTGGCCAAATGTGTGTCTGCCTCATTCTATAATAAATGGTTGCAGAATACCCTATTTAGTTATTTTATTGATGTTGCTATAACTGTTAATGTAGCAGCCTATCATAGAGGTGTTAAAATGAACCTAATGTGTTTTGTTTTGTTATTTTTTTTTCACAGTAAAAGTTCCAGTTTTATAGCATCCATCGGAGACAGTGTGAGCTGTCTCTGGGAAAAAGGTGAAGAGGTTGAAGTTGAGGTTGAAGATGCAAGGAATGACATGCATGACAAGAAGATGATTAGAGGACTCTGATAATGCCAGCTCAGTCAAGCATCACTGAGACTTGGACTGGTCTTTGTCTTAAAGGCACTTTACAACACAGTATGGTGCAAAAGACAGAGCATGCACGGACCCAGCCCACTATTGTATTGATTTATTAGTACTGAAATAAACATGATTTATTTAGACTATAATAAGTCATAATTTGGGACAGACGCAGTTGTACAGGTGTATCTGTAAATAATTTTTCACAAAAGATACATTGTTGGTTGGGATTGAATTTCCTATTGTTTTATTTCTTGGCTGCCTTCTCAATCTTTACTCTTACAAAAAAATCTACATCAGAGGATTATGTTATTAATAAAGCGGAACTATTTTTATACTGTCAAATACTTCACATATTCAGAACTGTGATTAGAAATAAGCTCCCGGGAAAATGATGAGCACACATTCATTAGCGAATTACTGCAAACTCAGATAATAAATAGAAATAAAGTTAGTGTAAATTTCACCTTTCTACAAACTGAAATATCAATGTCTTTTGTTGTTGAGAATAGATGCTCAGTGTGAGCAGTGCTGCTGTTTTATGAAGGACAGTATTTCTTTAGACTTTAGACTGCCAGTGTGAGTTTTGTAAAGTTTGAGGCACACATTAACAATATGTAAAAGAAATGTGTTATGTAGCCATCATACAGTGATTAATTCATTATGCCAAATACAATTTGTGAAATGTTACATGTTTATAATTTGCATAATCAGTTGGTATTGTTGTATGATTGTCCTTTTCCGATTCATATAATGCTTAAGGACTGAGTAGCAGTTTGTAATCTGGGTCAAGGCTCATTATGCCTTAATGAAATTACTAAGTTTTTATGGATCACAATAAAATGGAAAATAAACTGTGTGGAGTCAGTGTTTTTTGTCCTATGAAATATTTTAATAAATGCATTTAGATGATATGGCGTGAAAAGCATTTAGGGCAATTTTAAACTAAAGAAGAAAGAAAACTCCTAATCGATACATTATATCAGGCTATGCACATCTGCATCCTTTTATGTATTTGCAGCTCTTCATTGTATATGTATTTCTTAACAAAGCCAATGTACAACAATCAGACAGAGCTCAAACAAAAGCAAGGGCAATTACATGTCACAACAAGATTCAATATTGGCAGTACAACTTCCATTTATTTCAAACACTTAGATATATATTAATTGTTATTGCTAAAAACCTTGGGATGAGGGAAGGATACAAAAAAACCCAACTGTGTGTAGCTTAAAGAAATTAATTTGAATCTTTTGGGCCTTAGTATGCTGTGATATAAACTGGATCTAAATAATCTTATGTCTGTAAATCTCTCCAAAACATCACAGATAAAGAATATGAAGTTGTTAATCTTTATTCTTCCTTCTTATAAAAGGCACAGCCATGACCAAGGTCAGTAAATATGCCAATTATATTCTTATTGGAGATATATTTTGTGAAGACTTAGTGTAGGCTTATTGTTTATAGAATAGTTAATCATGTAATAATGTAAGCTTGACTGCCTTTAATAATATAGGTTAATATACATAAAAAAATTGCAGCTATGTAGCATTTGGATAATATAATTAAGTTTACAAGATTAAACTGACATTGTTGGAAATTAAAAGATATTTGGTTGACTTGTGTAATCAACGCGATGACGTCATCGCGATGATCACCATCACCTGACGATGACATGCTATTTTTTCAGGGCAATTTGTACCTTATGGTTCACTTTCTCTAGTGTACAACCAAGACCGATTCGTTAACAGCTGTGTGACTGTTAAATTATAGTAGTTGACAGCGTTTATTAAACACCCGACTGTCTGCTTAATTTACCCAGAATGCCTCGCTTGTTGGAGTGACTGTGTAGAATAGCATCAGCCAGCTAGCTAACTACATTTGACATTCATGAAGTTGTCGCTACTATGCATGTTTACTGTATGAAATAAGATAAAAGAGGGAAAGAAAATAAAAGTGGAAGGCGATATCTGTTGTTGTCATTACACCAGCAATGCCTCTCTTCACGACCAACCCATTTGACCAAGATGTTGGTGAGTAATCAGAACTGGGGATCATGTCTAGCAGGCTAGCTAGCTAGCTAAACTAGCTTTGAATGCAGCTTCGTTTGTATTCTTCAGCTCTCGGTTGCTTAGTTAAATGTTACCCTGCAGAGCTAAGTTTGTAATGTTATATAGCTGTCATGTAGCGTATATTGCAGGTTATATAAACTGACAAGCTGTAGTCCATTTTTATTGTTTTTAAATGTCTGTTTTGCCTGTGTTTGTTGTGATTCGCTCTGTTTGCCAAAGAGCACAGTTGGCTAACTAGCTTGCACCCTTAGCTATATTATTTGGAGATTTAACTAACGTTAGCTAGCTAGATACCAGCTACTAACATTTGGAAACGTTCTCCGAGTTCGTAATTTTACATATACTACAAATACTTTTCCATACAAAACTATAGCCCTCAAAACCAGCAATAAATGCTAATTTAGTAAAGCTTGTGATTGTTGTGTTTGGACTGTTAGGTGTTAATTCAGCTTGAGTGGTTGTTTTCAGGTTGTTTATGTATAATATGCTGATAAAATGTCTGTGTTCAACTTGTAGCTAGGGGTTGAGGATATAAATAAAGTATCCTTTATTATGGTATTTGTAATCTGATATCGCAATGCCTATATGAATCTAGTAAATTTTTACAGTTGAGAACCTGTCAATGAATACGTCACCTGTCTGTTTTTTGGACCAGTTCAGCAATGCAGTCTTAAAATTCAATTAACTTAACCACATTGATGGTAAAATTGTATAACAATTCAATGGAATAGCTATATATGAACATCATGATTACAAAGGCAGCTGAATACATGGGTCATATGGCTGGAAAGCAGTATGTGTCAGCATTATAAGAGGTTGTACTTTTTACTAATTTTATTAGTGATTTTTAATGGAAATACAGTGGGTACGGAAAGTATTCAGACCCCTTTAAATGTTTCACTCTTTGTTTCATCGCAGCCATTTGCTAAAATCAAAAAAAGTTCATTTTATGTCTCATTAATGTACACTCAGCACCCCATCTTGACAGAAAAAAACAGAAATGTAGAAATTTTAGCACATGCTGTCCATTTCTTCTGATCCTCCTTGATATGGTTCTACTCATTCATTGGAGTCCTGCTGTGTTTAATTAAACTGATTGGACTTGATAAGGAAAGGCACACACCTGTCTATATAAGACCTTACAGCTCACAGTGCATGTCAGAGCCTGACGGAAGCCTCTCCTCAGTGCAAGACACGAAAGCCCGAATAGAGTTTGCCAAAAAACACATGAAGGACTCCCAGACTATGAGAAATAAGATTCTCTGGTCTGATGAGACCAAGATTGAACTTTTTGGCGTTAATTCTAAGTGGTATGTGTGGGGAAAACCAGGCACTGCTCATCACCTGCCCAATACAATCCCAACAGGGAAACATGGTGGTGGCAGCATCATGCTATGGGGGTGTTTTTCAGCTGCAGGGACAGGACGACTGGTTGCAATTGAAGAAAAGATGAATGCGGCCAAGTACAGGGATATCCTGGAAGTAAACTTTATCCAGAGTGCTCAGGACCTCAGACTGGGCCGACGGTTCACCTTCCAACAAGACAATGACCCTAAGCACACAGCTAAAATAACAAAGGAGTGGCTTCGGAACAACTCTGTGACCATTCTTGACTGGCCCAGCCAGAGCCCTGACCTAAACCCGATTGAGCATCTCTGGAGAGACCTGAAAATGGCTGTCCACCAACGTTCACCATCCAAGCTGACAGAACTGAGAGGATCTGCAAGGAAGAATGGCACAGGATCCCCAAATCCAGCTGTGAAAAACTTGTTGCATCATTCCCAAGAAGACTCATGGCTGTACTAGCTCAAAAGGGTGCTTCTACTCAATACTGCGCAAAGGATCTGAATACTTATGACCATGTGATATTTCAGTTTTTCTTTTGTAATAAATTTGCAAAAATTTCTACATTTCTTTTTTTTTTTCTGTCAAGATGGGGTGCTGAGTGTACATTAATGAGAAATAAAATGAACCTTTTTTTGATTTTAGCAAATTGCTGCAATGAAACGGAGTGAAAAATTTAAAGGGGTATAAAACCCAACATTATGAGCTTCATCACATTGGTATTTATTTAATGGCTGTGGTATTCTTAGGGGCTTCTGTTATTTTGTGTGTGTCACTCTAATGTCTATGCTCATTAATTAACAAAAAAAAAAAAGACCAAAAGGAGAGGATCTTACAAAAGCACACAGCTTGCAACTACAATTTCTGTTTCAAGAAGCTTTATTATTTTTGATCTTAGGAGGAACCTTACTTGCTTTTCCACTCTGTCTCTAAATACAATGTAATGAAAAGAGTGCTTTTGTAATCATTAACTTTTCTGCTTACCTAGGTTGTTGTTTTTTTTTTTTTCCCTGCAGAAAAAGCAACCAGTGAGATGAACACAGCTGAGGACTGGGGCCTCATTCTGGACATATGTGATAAGATAGGGCAGTCACGCACTGGGTTAGTTAACTGTCTTCATACTAAACCTGACACACAAACCCTTTTATCAAGCATTGCATGAAGGTTTCTTTAAGGTTTTTCAATCGTAAAACACACGTATCCCAGGGGCGATAGAACCCAGGGACAAGGAGAAATGGAAGATAAATATTGATACGTTAATGTTCATTAAAACATAGGATATATTTTACTTAACATAGCTGATTGATCTTTGGCCCTTGTCAAGCAGTTAATATCCACAAACTTTTCATTTCTACCATTCTGTTGCAGGCCTAAAGAATGTCTCCGTTCTATAATGAGAAGAGTGAACCATAAGGATCCCCACGTGGCCATGCAGGCACTGACTGTAAGCGGACCGTAAACAAACAATCATCTTTTGAAGTGTAAATTGTTCGGTTCTTGGAGGCATCACCTAGTCCTCATATGATATGATAAGTGTTATCCTAATACATGCTACATGTTTGTCACATGTTGCTATGGATTAAATACTGAGTCTGATGAACTGTTTGTACCAATCTCCTCACAGCTCCTTGGTGCTTGTGTCTCAAACTGTGGCAAGATATTCCACTTGGAGGTGTGCTCCAGAGAGTTTGCCAGTGAAGTCAGCAACGTCTTAAACAAGGTGTGTTATGTAATTTTTACTTTCAGTGTGTTGTCCACAATAATTATGTTTGATTACTTGAAATATGACCATGCTACATCCAGTTCCTTGTTCTCATGATGTGCCTTTTTAATGCTTGTCCCCAGGGCCACCCCAAAGTGTGTGAGAAGCTGAAAGCCCTGATGGTGGAGTGGGCAGAGGACTTCCGCAACGATCCCCAACTCAGTCTGATCTCAGCTATGATCAAGAATCTACGCGAGCAGGGTGTAACTTTCCCAGCTGTCGGGTCCCAGGTAGGTGTATAGGGTGGAATAGACAGGGGTTTTATTTTATCTTTAGCATACTCTGTGTATTTTTTTGCTGTATTTAAGGGTTTCCTGTTGGACTAGTGGTTGAAAGCCATACCATCGACTGCTAAAAACGTCCCCATTTTGATTCCGACCGAGGACCTTTGTTGCATGTCGTACCCCTCTTTTGCTTCCCATATTTCATTGCCTAATAAAGGCAAAATGCCAAAAAATGATCTAACATAAAAATGATTTATTTAAAGTTGTTTCCCTTAAACATTGAGACCCCAGACTCCTCCTTTTTATTCTTCTAGTTGCTGATTTACCTGAGCATGCGATTTTTATATTTTTTTTCACAGGCTGCAGAGCAAGCAAAAGCAAGCCCTGCTTTAGTGGCAAAGGATCCCTCCACCTCAACAAACAAAAAAGAAGAAGAAGACTTGGCCAAAGGTAAGGAGCTGATGGTCGACCGTTACTGCACACTGAAATGCTTATTTAAGTTTTTCAATTCTCTGGCAATAGAGAAATGCTTTTTGAAGAAGCGTGCAAGTGCATTCATACAACATGCACACTAACACCTTTAATTCTTTATTTACATTGTGACTTGCATAACTCACTGTTTACACTGGATTAATGTATTGCAGAGGTTCAACAATAAATAAGGACTCTCAAGGGCAAATGCATGATTTCACATATCTCTCTTTTGTGTGCAGCTATTGAGTTGTCATTAAAGGAGCAACGTCAGCAGCCGCAGACCTCCCTGTCGAGCCTTTACCCAAACACTTCCAGCCTGCTCTCCTCAAACAAGTCCGACGGCAGGAAAGTCCGTGCCATCTATGACTTTGAGGCTGCTGAGGACAATGAGCTCACTTTCAAGTCAGGAGAAATCATCACTATCCTGGACGATAGGTGAATTTTTACACCTACAAATCATAAGCGGGTAAAAACAGCGTGCAAGGATTTGACCTCACATGACTGAGAGGAATGGAGAGGGCTAGATGGTATTTTGAGTTCGGTGAAAATATCCAGATGTTTGTAGAGAAGCTTTAAACTGTACTAAGGCGTAAAAAGTTCTTCTTATCTAAACTGTTGAATATTTAATATGAGATCTTAAAGCAGCACAGAGAAGACAACAATTTAAATCTGTTTGTTCATGTCTGAGGGTTTTCTTTTTTTGTATTTCAGTGACCCCAACTGGTGGAAAGGGGAAACATACCAGGGAGTGGGGTTGTTCCCCTCTAACTTTGTCACAGCTGACCTCACTGCAGAGCCTGAGATGAGTGAGTACTAACACACACACACACACACACACACTCACACTCACACTCACTCACACCATCTCTAGTTCTTTGATAGCCCATTTAGTCCATTAGCAATATTGTTTTATTGATCATAGAGTGCAAAATACTTTATCACTTGCACACAGCTGGTCAAACAATACAAATAACACAGTATAATCAAGACATTGGTCAGACAGAAAGTGATCAGTAAACAGCAACACTGCTTGTACTTTGCAAATAGCATTTTGGACAAATTACCTCTAAGAGAGAGCTTTATACAGTTCTTTCTATTTTGTATACTTATGAACTTTTAGTGTCTGCTGTATTGATACGCAATCTTTTTTTTCTTTTGTAAGTGCAGTCTCGTAGTTAATGCATGCTCTTTTCAATTCACCGTGCATTTAACATCTCATTCATTACTGCCAGAATGGATTCTGTGTGGCCATAAAACTGTTTATCCTCTGGCGTCACTTTTAGAATCTATGAAGTGTCCTGTCCTGATGTAGTTATGCCACAGGAAGTTTAAGCTCTATTATTTATTTATTTTTATTTTTTGGGGCTTTTCCCTTTTTATTATGAAGTGACAGTTGAAAGGGGGAGAGAGATGGGGGATGACACGCAGCAAATGGCAGCAGGTTGGATTCAAACCCGCGCCAGACTCAGCCAACATGGGGCGAACGCTCTTACTGGGTGAGCTAGAGTCCACCCCTAAGCTCTATTATTTAGTTGTAAAACTCATTGCTGTCTTTTCCTCCAACTCTTTTTATTTGAATTTCACAATATTATAACATACAGCGGTAACTGGCTGTGACAAATGATAATTGTAATAATTGTGCCGGTGACAGTCATTGCTGTTTATAAATGTTCGGAAAGGAATTAATGTACTTGCTGGTACATGCAGGCGTCAACAGTTTAATGTTAGTTTGGCCGATATTGTTATAGTGTGTGTGAATTTAGATGTCCAATAAATTGTCAAAACCCTGATGGAAAGGGGTTGGTCATCTAGCGTAATAGATTCCATGGTTTTCACTGTATTCAGCTTTGCTTTGTTGCCGTGTGGTAGGGGCTTGTCATGCTTCTTAATTACATCCAAGTCTTTATTGCTTTGCCACACTTTTCTTACTATTGCTTGTTGCTTGTTGATCGTTGATCATATTCTTTTGCATGATGCTTCTGCGAGTATGTCATCCCTCAGAACACTCATACCGCACGTGTGCTATTTTGTTTTTGTTTACCTCCGTTCATGTAAAACGCCTCCAATCATCAAACGTGATGAAATCTTTTGACCATTATTGTGTTGTGTGTTTCTACTTTTTGTTACAGCAGTTTGCAAGAAAAGTAACTATAATGACAATTAAATTTCCCAATAGCTTGTATAAGATTGTAACTTTTATTTACATCTGACATCCGGACCAATCTTTTGCGCACATATCGGAACATTACTGAATGTCCAGTCGGTGCACCCTGACCTCCTTATGTATGTGTAACTGATTGCTACTGTTACATTGTTTTGCTGCTGCCACAACCGCTGTTACTTGGAAATCTACAGTGAAGACAGAGAAGAAGAGCGTACAGTTCAGTGAGGACATCCAGGTGGAGACCATAGAGCCCGAACAAGAGCCTGTATATATAGACGAAGTAAGTTCCCTGGTGTGAACACTTGCTTGCTAAGCTTTTTTCCGCCTCATTGAGATCTCACTGTTGCATCAATACACTTAAAGGAACACGCAGACTTATTGGGAATTTAGCTTATTCACAGTAACCCCCAGAGTACGACAAGTCGATACATACCCTTCTCATCTCCGTGCGTGCTGTAATGCTGTCTGACGGCTCCAGCATTAGCTTAGCCCAGCACAGATCCTTCAGGTAACTGGTTCCAACTAGCCTACTGCTCCAAATTGTGACAAAAGTGACAAAATAACGCCAACATGTTCCTATTTACATGTTGTGATTTGTAGAGTCACAGCGTGTACAAAAAACAACGTAACATGAGACACAGCCATCTTCTAACAGTAAACAAACCGGGAACTATATTCTCAAACTGGCTTGCTGCGAGCATATCACTCCGCCCAAGTACTATATTCTTCCGCCTGAGAATATAGTTCCCGGTTTGTTTACAGTTAGAAGACGGCTGTGTCTCATGTTACGTTGTTTTTTGTACACGCTGTGACTCTATAAATCACAACATGTAAATAGGAACATGTTATTTTGCATCACCTGCATGTTGTGTACTGGCCTGATGCCGCTGGAGCCGTCAGACAGTGTTACAGCACACACGGAGGTGAGAAGGGTATGTATCGACTTGTCTAACTCTGGGGGTTACGGTGAATAAGCTAAATTCCCAATAAGTCGGCGTGATCCTTTTAAGAGTTTTGTTCCAAAATAGCTTTTTTTTTTTTTTTTCTTCAATACTGGATTAAAAGATTCACTCATCACATGTACCTGTAAAGTGTCATCACAGGAACTTTATTAAAATCTTTCAGGACAAAATGGACCAGCTACTGCAGATGATCCAGAGTGCAGATCCCACAGACAACCAGTCAGACAGCGTCGAGTTACTACAGTTGGAAGGTAAACTAAATTTCGGGTAAAGTAAATGTCAGTATGCAGAAGCTAATCTGGTATTTTGTTTTGCAAAAGTGGATTATTATTAACTACGGATGAAATCGATAACCATTTGTTGTATTTTTTTATCAGGTGCCTGCAATCAAATGGGGCCCCTCATTGACCAGAAGTTGGACGATATAGACAGGTACATTGTGATGACTTGACATGCTCTTCCCACAGAAAGTGAAGAATCTAACAATTCAGATGGCAGACAGAAAACGCGTAACACTGACCCACATAAATAGTTATTTTAGAAAATCTAACTATCTTTGTGTGTGGTGTGGGTTTGTATCAGGAAGCACTCCGAGCTGTCAGATCTGAATGTGAAGGTGATGGAAGCTCTGTCTTTGTATGCCAAGATAATGAATGAAGATCCAGTTTACGCCATGTATGCCAAGCTACAGAGCCAACAGTACTACATGCAACAACCTGCCAATGCAGCACAACAGGTATAGTCACTAACACATCAGGGTCAGTCCTTAAATTTTTTTTTTTTCAGAAAGCATAAAAGTCAAAACTGTCTATCATACAAATGGGTATTCCAGAGAATTGAAGGTTTTGAGTGATGTAATTATGTTTTGGGTCTACTGTTCTTTTTAACAACAACCATTTAAATGTAACTGTCGTAACATCAGGAGGAATTTGGGGCACATTGTTGTACAGAGTCTAATAGATTTTCCTTAATTTGTGAACTGTAGCACCCTGCTATACAATAAAAAGAATAACACACTATGGGCCCTATTTCAACGATGTAAGCGCATGGCGCAGTGCGTTTAGGGCGTGTCCAAATCCACTTTTGCTAGTTTGACAGTGGAAAAAAGGGTCTGTGCGTCAGGTGCATGGTTCAAAAGGGTTGTACTTAGTGTCTTCATTAATTCATAGGTTTGTTCTGGGCATAACATGCAATAAACCAATCAGTGTCATTTCCCATTCCCTTTAAAAGCCAGGCGCGTTTGTACCTTGGCGCATTACTATTATGATGCCGGATTTGCACCGTAATATTTTTATTTGTAATCTGTTGTATGTTTGTGTGCTGCTGCGCTTCTCGGTGGGTGTGTAACAAGCATAGTGCCGGCGCTCTGCACATAAGCCTGGGCGCATTTTACTAATGCACTGTTAAAATAACAATGAAATGCTGCACTATTGACTTTAGACCAGGTTTTTGTTGGTCAATGGCCCGATCACTTCCCGTTGCCTCAAGATAGCATTACGCCAAGAATTCACCTGAACACACATCCCTGTAAGACCAGCACGCCCATTGGGCGCACAGATGGGCGCAGGTGCATCCTTGCATCGGGCTTTGCGCTGCGCTGCGCTGCGCTGGGTGCACGATGGGGACCTATGTGCTTTTGATTATTTAGATTTACCTTGGTAACCTCACTGCTAGGTTACCATGTAAATTGCTATTGATCTTACTGTTGAACTTACTGCTCACTGTGCATGTTTGTGACCACAGGTCTACGCTGGTCAGCCTGCCTCAGGTTCGTATACCATGAGCGGTACTACGGTGCAGGGTTACACTGTTCCCATGGAGCAGCTTCCAGCTGGAACCCCCATACCTGGTCAGCCAGCTCCCAGGTGAGTTTCAGATACACCGGTAGCTAGAGCTCCAACAATTCCAAATGTTGCTGTACAATTAATCTTCTAAAAAATAATTGTGATTAACAATATAATTGTCTCTTTCAGTCAGATTTTAAAATTATTTATTTATGTATTAATTTTTAAAACAAATTTAAAGTTGTGAATGAATTCCAGGATACATCTGTTGGTTACACTCCCCTAAAGGATTATTAGGAACACCATGCTAATACCGTGTTTGACCCTATCCTATCAATATGGGCCAACATTTCTAAAGAATGCTCCCATCACATTGTTGAATCAATGACACAAAGAATGAAGGCAGTTTTGAAGGCAAAAGGGATCCCCCACACCATTACACCACCACCAGCCTGCCTAGTGGTAACAAGGCATGACGGATCCATGTTCTCATTCTGTTTACGCCACATTCTGACTCTACCATCTGAATGCCTCAACAGAAATCGAGACTCATCAGACCAGGCAACATTTTTCAAGTCTTCAACTGTCCAATTTTGGTGTGCTCGTGCAAATTGTAGCCTCATTTTCCTATTTTTAGTGGAGATGAGTGGTACCCTGTGGGGTCTTCTGCTGGTGTAGCCCATCCGCCTCAAGGTTGTGTGTGTGTTGTGGCTTCACAAATGCTTTACTGCATACCTTGGTTGTAACGAGTGGTTATTTGAGTCAAAGTTGATCTTCTATCAGCTTGAATTAGTCGGCCCATTCTCCTCTGACCTCTAGCATCAACAAGCAGCATGCTGGATGTTTTTCCTTTTTCAGACCATTCTTTGGAAACCCTAGAAATGGTTGTGCGTGAAAATTCCAGTAACTGAGCAGATTGTGAAATACTAAGACCAGCCCATCTGGCACCAACAACCATGCCATGCTCGAAGTTGCTTAGATCACCTTTCTTTCCCATTCTGACATTCAGTTTGGAGTTCAGGAGATTGTCTAGACCTGGACCATACCCCTAAATGCATTGAAGAAGTTGCCATGTGATTGGTTAATTAGATAATTTCATTAATTTGAAATTTAACAGGTGCCTAATAATCCTTTAGGTGAGTGTATATCACTATCATGTGACCCAGATAATGTAGAAACACAAATACACAGCCTATGAAGTAAACAACGCCTCTTTGTTATAAAACATTTTTTAGTTTATTCTGTTCATTTACTAATGAGTGCTGTTACAGTACCATCAATCCATCAATGACACGTCCTTCAGAAGTTGAACATTAAAAGGCTCCATGCAACTCAAATGGCGTAATCCCTCCCATTCCTGTTTGGCTTTTAAAATTTTAACATTTGCAGGAATTGTTGAGTTATATTATATATAACTTAACAGCGCTCAAAAGAAAAACAGAAATTTAACTTTGCAATTGAATTATTTGTATTAAAAAGAAATTCAAAGCAGCAGATTGGTGAGCGTGACATTCCTCGTTACTTTTGTATAGATGGAATTAGTGCTGTGGGAATCTAAATTAGGCTGAAATTACCATGCAAGTAAAATTAAAATGACCGGTTAATTCCATGTCCGGCCTTTAGTGACTACCTGTACTAACTGTAATTATTTGTGCTGGTCATGGCTATTATTTGAGACTTGGACAATATTTGAATACTGCCTTTTATTGGAGAGCTTACAGTATTATGAATTCTACCCTCCACCACGTGCTGTAGTGTCATAATTGATGTTGCTTCATTCTTTTCCATAGTGACGTTCATATGTACATGGGCCAGCCACCAGTCTACACTGCAGCTCCAGGCAGCATGGCCCCAGCAGACTTACAGTCCTACCAGCTCCCAGCCCCTGGCCCGTCCCCAGGCATGACGCAGATGCCGAACTACAGCACCCCCTCTGGGCCGAGCATAGCACCTTCCTCAGACCCCTCACAGGCCCCCTACTCAGAGAAAGCCTTGCTATAGGCCCCCCCCCTGAGCTCACCGTTATCGCCACGCATACACGTGAACCAGACCTGATCAAATAGTGGTCTTAGATCATTTATTTTATTATTTATGATTAGTTTTATCATAGAACACCAGCTGGATGAAACAATTCAAATAGAGTAGACTAAATAACTTGACTTTTGGCACACTTTGAGTTGTTTTATCTGGCAGATAAATATACAGTTACACTTCTCACTCCAGGTTTAGAAGTGATCACGAGAGTTTGATTTGAAGAGCTCCCACCAACACATGGATAGTATGAAAATGGACACACTGTGTTCTTTTAATTGATGATGTTTCTGAATTTTCACTCTTCTTCTCCATGCCTTTACATGACTCAGATGTGAAGACATGGAGGAGCTTTTATTTGCACTTTTATCTTCCGTTGCACTTATTTAAGTTTTGGTCATTTAAGCCTGATCACTTCCAAATCTAGATGTGTAAGCAATATATGCATTGTCCATTTTTTATTTACGAGACCTGACTTATTGCTCCCTTTTTATAATAGGACTTTTGAAAAATTGTGGTAATGTTTTATTTTATCGTTCCGAACTACATAATGTGGTACCAATTATAGAGGAAATGAGACAAAGTTATTTTAGTTAGGCTTTAGGTAAATTAAAAATCAGTTTAGGAATTTCCTTTTAATGAATGAATATTTACTTTGCTTTAAATAGAGCCATTCATTTGTCATTTATCATTGGAAACTTTATTCTTCATACGGTGTATATTTTTGGATTTTCAGCTGACCTACGGTGTACTGACTTCAGACTTTTTAGGTTGCCCTAGCAATTAATTTGAATTAATTAACTGGAAGATAATTGAACTGCTTATCTGCAGTATTTTATTTATATATATATATATATATATATATATATATATATATATATATATATATATATATATATATATATATATATATATATATATATATATATATATATATATATATATATATATATGCGCAATTACTATTTGATCAAGTGTGATATACACCCATGCATTCCTTCACATCACCCCTCAACATGCCCACTGAAGCTACACACAGGGTACACAAACACACTACAGGCAGGTGTACAGCAGCGGAGACACACCAGTTGTTTCACACATCCTCACATCAATGTATAATAATTTACCTCCACTCACACACTAATATACCACAGCCTTTTCACCCACTTAAAGCAACTGCAGTGCTAATCGTGTCCCAAAAAAAGGGGTGTCAACTTACATTTCACCTTTCTTTTTTTTTTTTTTTTTTTATCAGAAAAAGGACTTTTAGCAATGCTAAAAACGTTGAGTTACTACATTCTGTATATGTGGTCAACTTTTAGAAGTACTGAAAACTGAAGCCACTTTTTTGGAGGGAAAAAGAAACCAGAGGAATTGAAGCATGCACATGACTCTTGTATATACTGTAATGAACTAGTAGTGAAGCCACATGAAGACCTCATGGATGGGCTGGATGTTAGCACAGCTCAAAGTGTTTCTCTCAGCCTTAAAGGTGAACTCTGCAGTCACGATGTCCCTGCTGAACTAAAGGTGTAAAAGCCAAAGAGAGAAACGTGAAGAAAAAAACCACCAGATAACAAGATTTTTCTTTTGATTCTTTTCTAAAGATTGACTCTTAACATCATACTGCAGAGTTTTCCTTTTCAAAATGAGCAGCTCTTGATCCTTGTTGGTGGATGTAGGGTCTGCTTTGTCTCTATTCTGGGGCTGTACTAACATACTACAGACTCGGCTACTAAAGGGCAAACTAAACTGCCCCAGTGTCTTTAAAGCATCTCTTTAGTCAGTGTTAAAACGTGAATACTATGTTATTTTTTTTGTAGTGCATTTTAATTTATGTTTTGATTATTGTTATGCTATTTTATATGAAGAAGCAGTGCAGGATGTATGTATTCAGAGAAAAGCATAATATGTGATATTCTGCCTAACTTAGTTGTATATTTAAGTCGCTCACATGAGAACGTTTTCTCAGTGTTTGATACATGCTTATTGTACTGTAGGGTTAAATGGATGGTAATGTGAAAAACTGATCTAACCTCCCCATGTATTTCAAACTTGTCCTTTTCTCAGAGCTGTCTAACACTAAAACAAATTCTACCTGAAGCAGAACTGAAATACAGTTTTATGATTCTGGAATGCACAGTCGGGATTTGTAAAACCCCTCTTTCTCAAGGTTTCGCTGAAAGTAACCGTGACCCTTTTAAGTTGAAATATTGTAGAAAGTCTACTTGTCATTTTGTACTTTACATACTCTTCCATGGCTTCTACGTGTTCAAAGTCTTTGGGGAAAAGTTGATGTTGAAGAATACTGACTGGATTGCAAAAACACCGATGAAACAGGGAAATTATTTATCCGTTGTCTGATATTGAACGATGCTACATGAAGGAATTATGAAGCAGTTTTAAATATGAAGTAGATTTTCCAGTTGCGGGACAAATTGGTGTGTTATATTTGTGTCATTTCAATTTCTCTTGAGATACTATAATTGTGCTCCTCGGTGCCACCGTAAGAATACAAGACAACCCACAACTTGAGCCTTGGTACTGGGGACTTTGCATACGTGAAGCCATTTAATTCTCCAGAACTTGATTTTATCATTAACATACTTGATTTGAAAGATAAGAAATATTTGCTGCCTTTAACTAAGTGCAAGAGTGAAATAGTGTTAATCTGTTGGATCAAAGAGGGCTGAAAATATCAAATATATAAAAAAAATAGCAGCTATTCTGGGACCACAGGACCAGGAGCCAGTTAATCATCACACATCATCCAAATGTAAAATCTTATTGCACCATAGCGTTGGACTGCAGCCCCGATGTAACTTTATTGCACAGGAGTGAGATGCTGCCTGTTTAAGTTTTAAAACCTCATTATTGTAAAGGTTATGTCTGAACTTGTATCCTGATGTTTGTATGTATTCTTTTAACCATACTTATTAATTGGTATTCACAATAAAACCAGGCCAAATGTACAGAATAATATGAATGGCCTTGTCTTGTTTTTAGAGCACTTGCAGATGCATGAAATACATATAAAATACCTTTTATTTCGTTATATTTAACTTCAAAGAGTTCAACTGATGAGAGGCAAAGTCAGGAGATTTTAAAGACCCTGAAATTACATGGACACTATTTTCTTTTGAAGTTGCTCTCTAGTCTGTCAGATTTATCCAATCAGAGCTTGCATCACTCCACATCCGTCTTGCTTGTTTCCCTGTCTATCCCTCCCTTGTAAGCCCACCCTGGGAGTCCAGATTATCAGTTTCTGTGCGGCGACTCTTCCTCAAAAGTCCCAACTCTATAGCTACTCCTCCAGTATCTCTCACTCCGCCACGCTGCTTTACTCAAGTGTGTGTGTGTGTGTGGTGTGGGGGTGGCGGGGGGTTAGGAGCCAAAGACAATTTCACTAAGGGCCACACTGGAAATGACGAGCACAATAAGGGCCAGACATCTTGAGTTTAAGGACATGCTTTTATTTAAAAAAAAAAAAAAAGTCAATTAACTTTGTATTATTGCATGTCTCATATAGCTTTCTCCCATACAGTTTTAAAAAGTTTCTTAGCCATCATAGAGTTTAGCAAGTCATGAAAAACAAACATATTTTTAGAAGCAGCTGCCACCAAGCCGACTCACAACCTGTTTCACAGCCTAAATATAAAAAAAACTCTGCTTTTGTGGGGAATTCTTGGTCTCAAAGTCTCACACTTTTTTGGTGTGGTGCACAACTAGTTGTGCCAAAATTTGCTGTAAACCTAAATTGAAATGCAGGCCAAATCAAAATTTACAAGGGGCTGGATTTGGCCCCCGGGCCTTGAGTTTGACACATGATCTAAAATAACATTTGTTAAAACAGACATGGGTTTCAATGTAATCAAGAACTTGTGAACATTTCAGCAGTCGGCTGAGTGTAATTTTGTCCTTGAAATTATGGGATGGGAGTTTTTTTTTTTTTTTTTGTGAGCCCATAAAAAGGCGAGCGTGACCACCTCATTACCTCAGCAATAAAAGAATACAGCCTCAGTGCAGTGTAAGCAATGTCAGTGTGCAGAGTCCAACGGCTCGACCGGCTCATTTTGTGGGAGATGATTGTCGAAGTCTTTCCTTCCAAGTTCAGACCAGCAACTGGTTTTCAGGGACCATGCCCTCGGGGAAGACGGTTAAGCTCGTCCTGTATGAGGTTCTGCAGCTTGCGGCCCTTATCGTACCCATCTTTGTGATTATGGAGCGGTTTGCCAGCCTCATACATGATGTGAGAGAACGGGATCTAACAGCCTACTGGCTAGTGGTGGCAGCCTCTATTGCCTATGTGACTTCTGTGACCCTGCTGGTGTGGGTTCCTCTGAAATATCTCATTCTGAAGCGGCAGAGGTTTATCTCAGAGATCACACAGTGGTGAGTACAGCTGTTTGGATAGAAAACAAACCCTTTGAGGCACATTTGGGATTTTGGCCTAAAGAGAAAAACACTTGAATAACAATGCAGTAGTGAAAGGACAAACAAAGTAGCAATATTACAATGTGTAAATACCTTGTTCCTTATAAGTCCTGAATTTTTCAGACAAATATACTTAAGTGTAGCTCAAGTAAAAGTGCCCATGATGCAGAATGGAGTTGGCATTGTAGCTGGTTGATATGGATCTAATCTTAACTACTGTTTTGATGTTTAATCTTTAACAAAGCATCATATTTCGTATGTTTTGTGTGCACTCTTCTGAGGGGTTTTAGTACTACAGCCAGCCAGTTATAACGTGCATGACCAGTAGCTTATGGTGGCTAATGTTAGCCAACTTTAGCTAGATACTGCTTTGTCCCCTATAATTCCAACTACTTAATCTACAAAGTAGACTGGCTCAACGGATGTACAGTACCTGTCAAATGTTTGGACACACTTTCCCATTCAAATGAATGGGAAAGTGTGTCCACACTTTTCACTGGTTGTTGGGATAAAGCCTGACATCAGGAGATAGCAGACAATCTACAAAGTAACTACTAATAGATGTCCGATAAATCTCATGGGTAAAAAGTGCAGTATTTGTAAGTATTAAGTAGCATAAAATGAATGTAGGCCTGACAAGATAGATTAAATGCAGTATAGTATATACATTGAGAATAGGATCAGCACTTCTATAAAAAAAAAGGAACAATTATTCATTATACTGAAATGATTGTTATTCAAATGTGAACTAAACACATGCTATTTTGTTTTTCAGGAGACCAACAGCACTAGCGTATCTCATCCTGTGTACATTACCGTGCTTTGCTATTTTAATAGCCAGCTCCAAGGTAAAGTCATCAAGACTGATTGTTCTTGTCACAGAGAAGCACTTGTTGATGTTTAGTTCTTTCATGCTCTGACGGGGTCCTTGAACAGGCATATTTGTTGTAAACGTTTGTGGCACAAGCTCGTTTTATGACCCCCCTTGTGTAAGAGAATGTGTTTAGCGCACTATTATTATTCGCTGAGTGATGGTTGACACGGCACATTGTACCACAGAGAAAGAAGATTGCTGGTTACCAATGCTTCAGTCTCTTGAGATTTTGCTTCCAAATATTTTCTTACCGTGTACCGAGAGGGACTTTGGCACCATCATAATTGTAAGTGTCCACCGTCACATGCCTGTACTCTCTGTTGGTATTCAGTAACCCACAGTGAACATAACAAGTTGGTCATTAACTCAAACTTTAATACCATCCACCACTCTAAACAAAAACAAAAAAAATTGATGAAAAATGTCTTTTATTCCAGGATAAGCAAGGACATAAATAAGAGCATCTGACCACACAAAAACTTGTCAGACATATTCATACATCCAATATGTCTTCATCTTGTTTAAGGGCATTCAGCAGCATCTTAATGTCCATAATGATGGGGTGATAAAATCAGATGGCTTCATAAAACTTGGCTCCTCTTTCTCGGTCCAGCCAAATGACTTGATGAAAGGGTTTCGATTCAGTTTTTTCCTGCTTCGTTCCTCATGATTTCTCAGTGGCAGATCGGTTCTTTTTACTATTCAATTCACATTTATTTTGTTTGTTTGTTGTTACCGGTTGCACTGTACTGTAGGTGCAGGTGGACAGAGGACACAGAATCGACCATTTCATTGAGTTGCCTGTTTCCTTGGTACTTTTTTCCCTCATCTGTGTGGATGTCATAGAGAGGATTCGCCACTGCAGGCTCGTCGGACAATGTAAGTTTTGAAGTCGTTTGCATTATTACAATTTAAATGATGTTGAAGTGTGTATATGTCCTGCATTTTTTTGTTCTGTGAGATCAAATGGATACCTGTAATGATTCAGCTGGACTCATTTCTCTATCATACTGTAGGCGCCGGCGGTATTAGTTGACCATACCAACATTTGGTCAGTTTCTTATCAATCACTAGTCACTAAGTCTGCTAATGCAATGGGCAACTGTGGGCCCTAAGATTTCTGTGTGGCAATTACTTTGGATAATTACAAATGTATTTGGCAAACACTGAAGCACAATTGAAAACATGACACCTTTTAATGTTTCAGTTAGTATTATGTCTACATGGTAGTGTAGACTTACAGGTTGGTTTCTGGGACCTTGGGCAATTCGAGTTTGGGGGACGTTTGGTATGGGGTGGATTCAATAGAGACCCACAGCTCCCTTTTTCCCTGGGGCGCCCTAGCAGGCCAATCCAGCCCTGATAGTCCAGATATACAGTATACCTATATGTGCCTCTCCAATACAATCCTACAGCATCATTTTAAAACAACCACTTTGAAAAGTACCCCCCCAAATGTGCCTAAAACACGTATTTTCAATACGCTGAAGCCTCTTTAATGAGACATCTATATGTTTATGTAAAAAAGAGAGCTAAACAAATGACCAAGAACTTTATAAGAAAGGCATAATAAGGTTGAGTATTTGCTTGTTCTCTGGCTCTATATGTTAAAGAGCACAGCTGAAGTAGCTCTATATAGTCATGATGTACACAGCTGTACATTACGTTGTCAGTTTATTAGGTACAGCTAGCTAAAGCTAATGCAGTCTAATACAACAGTCCTGCAATAAATCTGACCTTCATGAAGATGAAGTTCACTTTCTATTCAGAGAGGTGTTGATTCAACTTAATGACCATTTTGAACGTTTAAATTTGTGGTGCTGTTAAACTGCATTGTGTTATTGGTGTTTCTATTATTTTATCCAACCCATTTATATGAAGGAGGGTACACTAAATAACACAAACACCTCTCTGTATAAAATATACCAATGATCTTGACATTGGCTGGAGTGTAGGCTAACCATAATCCCTGTCATACACAGTATGTAACAGCTGATGTTGTGTGTGTGCTCATTTGCAGCAGGCAGCCTGGATTCTGACTTTGACATGCCAGGCCCCGTCCTCACCTACCTGGAACAGGTGACCACCGTAACAGGCCAGCTGCATCCTGATGAAGACCACATTGGTTCAACCCAGGGCCACCCAGAGGCCAGGAATGGCAGCACCTCAGGCAGATGGCAGGACCTCGCTGGCTCACCCAGCCGCTCGACACTCAGCTCACGAGCACCCGGCACTGCCTACCTGTACTCCTCATCGCCACGCCAACGATCCTACTCGGGTTCTCTGAGCTTCCTGTTGAGGAGGGACGGAAGGTCAGAGGTGTTTGTGGATAGTTTTCTGTTCTGGCTCGACACTGTGGAGATGGTAAGAGTGGCAGGAGAGCCGACAGTCTTCTACTCGGCCTGGGTGTTTCCTGTCTACATCCTCGCCTTCGTGTCTACTCTCCGCATGGTCATCACTCCTCACAATCCGTTATTGTCTTCTGCTGGAGTTGCTCTGCAGGACCTTCCTTTCTTCATCATCCGGGTCACTCTGATTGTTGTGTTTGGTTATGTAACTCCTGTGTTGTACACATTGAAAAATGTGCTGGTGAGCCTGACTTTTATCTACTTTACATTGCTGACTAGGCTGAGGATTTTCAGAAGGCAGAGCATGTTTTGAGGAGGAGTGGCGCATTATGTTTATGAATGATCCACTTTGATTGTGGACTGTTGGAACAGTTGGTGTATTTTTGTGTAGGGAGCAGCACCTGAGAAACGTGGAGCTGACATGGAGCTGGTACTGATGATCAAGAAGAACACGCTTTGAAATGTAATGGCTGCAAATGTATTATGAGGCCATTCATCCAAATCAAAGTGTAAAAAAAAATTATTCTGGATTTCAAACAAAAAAGGTGTGTAGGTGGAGTGTACAGTAAGCCAGTTGTCATTTTTTTTAATCCAAATGTATTTATTGATACTTAATTTTATGTTACCTGCTACATTTAAAAAAAAAAAAAAAATCTGTACTGCTAACATACTACAAAAAGTAATGAAAAAAACCCACATTTGTTGTAAACAAAAGCTTCTAAACCATTTCAAACATTAACTATGTTAAATAAATAACCTCTGTGTTAACTCAGGTGTAAACATTTTGACAATATTTTAATTTACTTTAATTTACTTAATATTTATAATGTGACCACAGAGAATTATAACCTGACTTTGCAGCAGTGGCGGTTCTATGGTCAGTGGAGATCTGGAAACCCTTGAATCAGTCTGGGGTGATGCTTTTATTGATAAATATTGCCATATAAATAAGTGCTATGTAAATTAATTTTTTATTGGGTATTATTACTTCAAACACACAGTTACCAATAAAAAAAAAAGCGTATGCTTCCTTTAACTAATTAAATTAAAACATCTCTTTATTTTAAACAATGTATAAAAACTCACCCTAGTCTTCATTCTGACTGAATTGCCATTTTATTTCACTTCATTCATTTAAGGTGGCATACCTTATGGAACAATGAGTTAAATAAGAAAAATCAACATCAATAATATCTTTACCAAGGCACTTAGAATATGAAAAGTATCTATGACTGAATACATTTACATTTTTTTAACAGCTGCCACTGAGTAAACTAGGTAACGTTATGTATTATGGGCTTGTGCAGACTACAAGATTTTGCCACAACAAATTTGTTTGATCTGAGACACAAACAAAAACAGTTCAGTTGCAATTTTCGTCTTCAGCATATATTCCCCTCTATCGCAGAACCAGCAGATGGCTATACTGTATTTTCTTTTTTATCTCGTCTTGCCTCTTCTAACTCACTCAAAGCAGCATCTGATCCTCATCTTTTGCCTTCAGGCACTGTGTTTGTCTGTTTGTCTGTCTGTCTGTCTGTGTGTGTGTCTGTGTGTGTGTTTTCATGGCAATATGCCTCACTGAATTGTAACCTTGGGCGTTGTATATGGCTGTATCAATAAAGGATGCCACAGTGACACCACAGAGAGATGCTGGTATATAATCGGTAGTCCTCCACCAGGACACGTCTGACAGAATTATACCCCATGGAGCACTTAGTCTTTGTCCGTCTGATGGATGAGCCAGGGCTGCAGGACAAACTGTTTAAGGGAATTGCCGAGTTGGTGGGTCATGTCTCTCCCCAAAAATAAAGGGAAAACATGAAGGAATTTCAAAGATAGCAGAAACCATCCTTGTGCATCTATGGTGATAAATTGGGTGAATCGCCGTTGCCACACTGAATGGAAAGATTTGTTAAATGCGTTTATTAATGATGTACACGGCCAGTGACAGGACACTAGACAAGCAGCTGTAATTCATAAAGAGGGACCAGAGCTGGCCTGCTTTCATTTACTGGTATGAAAACTAAAATTAACTTCCCTTAATTTCCCCACAGCCATGATCATCCTCCTCCTTAATGATTCATACTATAATCTTCAAGAAAGCATTAGTGCAGCTTGAGTTACTGTGGCCATTTTACAGTAATGTTGGCAGTGTGAGCACTTTTTTTTTTTCCCGTGACACAGAATGAATGCTCTGAAAAGTATGATCAAAGGAAAAAGCAACAGCCTGCATCTATTCCTCCTTATCTAAGTCTGTAAGATCCACGAACTATAAAGAGTTCTCTGAGGCAAAGGCTTTCATTTCTTTCTTTCCTTCTTTTCATAAAATGAACTGTTCATGCATGCTTAGAGAAGCTTAGCATTGATTCATCCAGTTTTAACTTCATATTCAGGATGCAAAAATTTTAAATTGAGTCAGAGTCTAATTTTATTAAAACAGGTCAAACAAATCTGCCAATTCAGTAGGATTACTTAGATGCTCATCACTAATTTAATCACATTAATCAACTTATTTGAAGTGTTTTCTAAAATTGATAGTACAGAAATACAGCAACCTGCCTTTATCTTTGAACATACAGATAGATGCCAGGGCCATAGCCAGGATTTTAGATATTCTGAGATCATGAGTCCAAAACTTATCAAGCTCAACTACCAATGTTGGACATTTTTTTTGACTAACCACCAACATAACTCTTTTTGGAGTATTTAAAAACTTTAAATATTAAAATTGTAATCTTCTGCAAAGTTTATCTCTAGCCACGCTCTTTGTGTGACTCCTGGGGAAGCAATGTTGTGCTGTCGGTGGATTGATTTACTTCAGTCTTTGGTCCAGACTAAAATATCTCAATAATTATTGGATGGATTGGAAGTGAAAGGTTGTGCAGACATTTATGTTCAAAATAGGATTAAACCTTATTTACGATGTCAGACATTTCCTCTACTGCCACCCAGAGGCTGATTTGATTTTTGATTAAACATCTCAACAACTATCAGATAGATTGACATGCCATTTTGTACAGATATCCGTGGTGCCCAGAGGATGTATCATAAAGATGTTGGGGATCCCCTGACTTTTAATCTCGCCACACCAGCAGGTCAAAGTTTTTCACCTATCTGTGAAATATTGGTGCAAACAAACAGACATTCAGGGTCCCCAGAGGATGAATCGCAGTTATTTTATTTTAGTCGGACTTTTCCTCCAGAGCCACTGGCAGGTAAAATGTCTTAAAAATGAATAGACAGATTGCCGTGAAATTTGGTTTGGTTTTATAGCAACCTTGTTAACATTTTAACTTTTCATCAGGTCAACATTTTAACTGTCCAATACTTCAGGCTCAGCTGTAATTTGTTTGACTAAGACGGTGTCAACATTACTTGCTAAACATTTACATGCAAACATTGTCATTGTGAGCATTTTAGCATGCTGATGTTAGCACTCTGGTCAATGCATCACCGTGCACAGGTACAGCCTCAAAGAGCCGCTACAGTGGCTGTTGAGTCTTAGTCTTCTTGCCTAAAAAGATTCAATGTAGTCTAAAACAAGATGACAGACACTCATCTGTGCTTTTAGAAAACAAGTTGATTTCTTTTGGAAATAATTTCACAGATTTTCTTCACTTATTTAATGAGGAGATCAATTATAGACAGAAATGCAGTAATGAGCAGAAGCAGAATTACCCCCCAGTGCCTCCTCATTCCACTATCAATGTAACATGAAAAACAAGCAACAGTATGGCAGCAGAGGGTAGAAATGACACAAAAAGAAGCAAGAGTGGAGGGAGAGGGAGCAGGCATTGTGGACAGGGATGAGGAGAATGAGATGGGGGGGGTGGGGGGGCAGATAATGGAGGAGGAGGGGAGATGGGGGGGTTGCTGTTAAGGAGGGGTGGAGGCTTTGTAAATCTGAGAGGCTGGAGGCGCATTTGAATTCAGGCTGTGTGTCTCCTGCGCTTGCCGAATGTTACCTGCTCTAGCATGGCAACAGAGAGAGGGTGAGCTTCAGCTGCAGCCTACGCACACACACACACACACACACACACACACACACACACACGTGCATACACGGTCACAACAGGAGTGCAAAGAGTGACTCAGGTAAGCAAGAACGCTCCTGATGAGAGAGCACCCCTGATAGAGGGAAGCAGCGTGGCGGAGTGAGAGATCTGGAGGAGGAGCTATAGAGCTGGGATTTTTGAGGAGGAAGAAAAGAGGAGTCGCACAGAAACTGAAAATCTGGACTCCCAGGGTGGGCTTACAAGGGAGGGATAGACAGGGATACAAGCAAGACGGATGTGGAGTGATGCAAGCTCTGATTGGATCCATCTGACAGACTAGAGAGCACTGAGAGGCACCACAGAAAAGAAAATGACATTTAGTTTTTGGAACAAGACTATTCGGGGGGCTTAAGCCGGGGGAGGCTGGAGGGGAGGTTTTCAGACAGGGTGAGTCGGGATAGAGAGAGAGGTGAGGTGTGGTAGAGGGAGGGGAGATAAACACAGGGTGGCAAATGAACCACCTGTCCTTCTGACATGAGGTGAGTACACTCGCTAACACAAGAAGACATACGAACCTCACGCACACATACTTCTCTGCACATCAGACTGGTCCACGGGAAAGAGAGCAGGACTTTGAAGATGCTGTGAGATGTTTGGCGTCCGGATCACCTGAACTCATCTGGGGACATAACTTATGAGAGGGATCAGCCAGAAGTGATCCTCCCCTGAGAGAACCTGTGGACATAAGAGATTTTCCCTCCTGGATCTCCCTGAAGAGGTGGCGATCAGGTGGCTCACCTGTGCGATGAAGATCCTGTGTGTGAGCCTGTCCTGAGACGACCCGCCCCGGAGGCTCCATCGGCCTGTCCCTTCCTCTTTCCCGCAACTGGATGTCTTGATGTATTGCTGTGGGCTGGGACACTGGCGGAGAGTGCAGTCCACCCATGTAAGTAACCCATCTCAGCATCACATGCGGCATCCATCCACATGTTTTTGATCCCATAGCAACAGTGGCGTCTTGTGGCTGAGAGAGGGGGGGGGGGGTATACATCTGTGTAATACATGAGCAATGTCAGAGTATTGCCATTGCTTACACTACAGTAGCTTATATATATATATATGCTACTATATTGTGTGTAGTCACTCTATACTTTTACAAACAATGCTGATAATTCATTCACAATTATTGTCATCTTTTGCATCTGTTGTCTGTAAGCCCACTAAGGCAAGCAGTGCAGTGGCAGCTATGAGTGTGAATCTTACAACCTGTTATTGGCTCACTTCTCAGTGACAAGTATATGCTTGTAAGTTTTCAGCCAGGCTGCAGTTTATCAGGACAGACGGTGTCATTGTCAAACAGCTCTCTGTATTGATCCCAGTACAGGACTTTGTGAAAACCAGAAGCCAATAATCTGTATGGGATGGTTTCATCTCTGGTTTGTTTTCCTCCATGAGGCAACAGTTTGATTTCAAGCAAGTGAAACTAAAGATAAGGCTATTTAATGATGAATACATGAGACAAATACATGAATGCATTCAAATACATGAAATACAAGAGCTTTTCTGCTCGCATCATCTGTCCTGGCTTAGCTGTCTAAAGGAGGAGAGACAGGCGCAGTTATTTCATTACAGGCCAGGTTTTTCTGTCCTCTCAATGACAGGGAGGAGCAGGAAGGACAGTCACTCCTCTCCTCCACCTGTTTCTCTTTATTTCTTCTTGACTTTCCACCAACTCCCTCTTCCTCTCCTCCCTCTCCTCTCTGCCCATCTGTCTGCTGCTTCATCACATGCTTCTTTATCATAGTCATTGTTGCTTTTCTTGCATGTGTCTACAAAACCTCTGTTAGGTCCTGTTGCAGCTAATACTATAGAGTCTCAGAGCTGTGCATTGTGTGATGGCGCTGACTGCAGAGGACTCTAACGCAGCCACATTCCTACATGAAATAGGCTTACTGTCAGCCATCAACACTCAATAGGCTGTCAGCGTAAAGCCTCGCGGATTACCACATACTGTTATGCAATGTGTGCCCACCTCAGCAAAAAGCCAGGAAAAAAAACTTACAGAATCAAAAGGCCACACATGGATAAAAGCAGTGACACATCAAGAAGTGGGATATGGTGACAACAGTCAGTGTGGCGTCATTGATTTTATGTGCTTAGAGTTTATCACAACTAAAAACCCTGAGCCGGTAAAATGCATGTCAATATAAGGGAGCAAAAAAGAATGTACAAAATGTGTTGTTTAGATGCACTCGGGCTTGAAAAGACTTTGATTAATGGTAAATGCCATTCTGTCTGTGGTCCATTACTCATCCGTTATCTTCACTCCATTTGCTGACCTAGGCAGTCTTCAATGATGTTAAAAAAGATGGATCAATATAAGTTGCAATTTGGCCTAGGGAAGTGGTTCCTAACCTGGTGTCAAAATTTACTTTCTAGATTGGAAAATAAATATATTCTATTACACAATTTATGTTTTTCTTTTTTGCGATTTTTCTCTAATCTTTGATTTTTTTTTTAATTAGGAAAGGCTGGATAGTTTTCTTTCATCATGCTTTTTAAAACTATGTCTGAGTAGGGAACATCCCTCCAAAAAGGTTGGAAGGTTGGGAAACACTGGTTTAGGATACATTTCTGACATGATACACATCCCAATCAACAGATTTTATATATTAAGTAATGTCAGTTGCTCAAAGCAACAATAACAACAACTGATCTCAACTTTCCCAGCATAAACCACGTGCCATTTCAAATTCATATTTTCTCCAGGCAGAGAACAAGGCTGGATTACCTGAAGTGCTTGCCTGGCTCTAAGAAGGAGCTTAGGACATCTTACTGTTCTCTGCTTTAGTCGCTGCTGTTCTCATAATGTCGGTGTCAGGGCTGCTCAGCCAATGGGTGATGGGCGGGGCTCAGTTATCCTCATTATATAAATCTGCTAAAAACTTGAACAACTTCACAACATTTATTTCTCCAGCCTGGCAAACTGGGTGCTGCCCAGTTCTATTTCTAATGGACTAGATTTCGACATGAAACTTTTGTGTTCCTCTTCCAAAAGAGCACCTTCATGATTTGTTTGAACTTCTGAGCAATCCAAACTTTTTTTCTGAAATTTCTCTCCAACAGTTGGTGGTTAAGCTTGTCATTCTTTCTGTTTAGTGTACTGTATCTGTTATTTTAATGTAGGGAAGCCAGGTGAGGCAGTTATACTTGCAAGACCTTTTGCCAAAAGACATTGACAAAAAATGCACCTTAAAAAGTACTGCATGAAGCTGTTGCAGCAAGAGCGTTTTGCCTTAAACTTATAGTTAAGAGGCAGACAGGAAATGTGAAGAGAGGGGAAGTGGACGGATGACATGCAACAAATGAAATGTTTCTGTCAGTGTGCAAAGGCATGCTGTATTTTAGAGGCTTGTAAGGAACCAAGTGATCATTTTATGGGAGTATTTTCTTAGGTCGTTTTTAGGATAACGTTTATAAATCCTGCCTTAAGATGCCTCATGTGATAGTATTTCACTAAGTCAACATATCACTTTACTTTGGGAGGATGTCAACTCATCACGTGGTTTGTGTAATCATAATGTGAAGAATTAAGAAACAAGCCACTATAAGAAAATCATTGCTTTACTGTACATGGCACAGACAGCTGTGCATCCCGTCCTGAATTCACCTGCTGTGTACCTGAACATCAATTTGAGTAGGATTGAAGTTTGTTGAATTCAAACCTACAGATAACGTCACCGATGGAAGTATTTGACTTGATTTTCAGTAGTGAAAGTGAGTTTTTTTTTTTTTTTTTTTTTATCAGATTACTGAAATGTATATTCAACTGTTCTCAGATGTATCAAGTCTTAAATCTGGAGAGGAGACACATGGAGAAACTACCAACATCTCGAAATAGAAATACACTTCCCTGTGATCTTACCACCTTTTTTTGTGGACATTTTTGGTTTTGGTACCATATTTCTGCCTCTGTTTCATTTCCCTGTGCCGGATGCAGTGTCTCTTGAATTTTGTTTTATAGGTAGTCGTGATTCCTCCTGTAGCCCACTTCTGTCGACGTGAATCTATAAGGACCGCAGATCCATACAGCGCTTGGGTGGACATTGATCACAACGCTGAATCAAAAGCCTCTGGATTTGTTAAACACGCTGCAAGCTGTGGTCGGTATTATCTTGTTTCCACACTCACACTGCTATGTCCTACTTCACCGGAGGCGATGGGATTGTAGATCACAGACAAGTATCTGTGTAGGACCAAAAAAAAGCTCTTCAGGGCTGCTCGGCCTCAGCTATTTATTTATTCTTAGAAATGCAGTTTAGATGAGTAAATGGGTTACATTAATTGCTTATAAAGTGAAAAAAAATAGGTGTTATGTTCTTGAATTTAATATACTGTGTCTGACTAGAAGAGGCCTTTGGGTTGTGATATATTTCCAGTAATGATTTAGATAAAAGCTCCTTCTCCTTTGAAAAACACCTTTTCTGTCATTTGCAGTTGCTGAGAGTGTAGTATGAGTTTGGGATTGGCAGAGAGAGAGAGACATTCATCTGTAAAACCATCAATCTCTACTTCTGTCCATTCATCTATTCCACTCTCTGACCAATCGCGGAGCTCAGCAGTGAGATTACAACCAAAAAATGCAAGATGACATAAACAGAGACACAATCATAAATATAGAACATTCTGTATTTCACAACAACAAAATCAATGTAACAGATTTTTTTCTTCTTCTATAATCTCATGTTTGGGATCAGTAACCTGTCAATCTGTGTCGGCCCGCTGCGCCCTCTGACTGGCCCTCTTCAGTCGTCTGTCCTCCTTCCTCCAATCTCACTCTCCCCTCTATCCTGATATACTCCCTATCCATCCATCTCCCTCGCTCTGCTCTCCTATCCCTCTCACATCTATCACCATATTCCTCCATGTCTTCCTTCCTTTCCACTTCTTTCCCTCCCTCCATCTCTTCTCAACCTCTCCTCTCCCAGATGTTAACAGGGCAGGAATAGTGGTTTGCTTGCCCCAGCATTCGGCATCACGGAGGAGGGGCATAAGCCAGATGTTTGGTTGCATATTCATACAGAGTTTATGGATCTGAGTAGAGCAGACAGCCACTGACAAGGAAAAAGAAGAGGAGGATTCAGGTGAAAGACTGAAGGAACTTTTCTGCATGTTCTAGGCTATTTCTGCCTATAACGGATACTTTTAGAGTTATCTTTGTTTCTTCCTCTCACTCCCACTCCTCCTCCTCCTCCTCCTTCTAC
Organism: Perca flavescens; assembly: GCF_004354835.1. NCBI lineage: Eukaryota > Metazoa > Chordata > Actinopteri > Perciformes > Percidae > Perca > Perca flavescens. The sequence goes on from NC_041342.1 coordinate 18,514,580, forward strand.
AGTCAGTTTTGGATCATGTTTAGCTGGGTGTGATTCGAGGGCAACGCTCCAAGCAGATGTAAATTTGGTGAGGGTTGGCGTGCGTGTGTGCGTGCGTGCGTGCGTGCGTGCGTGCGTGCGTGCGTGTGTGTGTGTGTGTGTGTGAGGACGCTGAGTGTTTCGGGATTAGGACCGTTGACCTCTCCTTCTGCAAGCCATGTCAAAAGTGTTCAAGAACAAAAATGTCTCCTGGGTGAGTACTGCCTCTCTGGCTGGGGGGTGGGGGGAGAAGTAGAGAGGGGATGGAGCGGGGAAAGCTGTTGTCGATGGATATTAGGAGTTCAGGTTAAGTGCTTTTTCATTTTTGTCAGCCTTGTCTGCTTTGGAATTTATCGTTGGCTGTAATTTCTCATAACTAATGCTACATATATATTTTTAGGAGTTTCAACATACAGCAGTTTGGCATCATGCTTCTCCAAAGCACAGTTTTGGACCAAAGAAGGAGCATGTTTTATAGACTTAATTTAGGATAGAGCAGATAATCAATCAATCAATCAATGAATTAACATTTATTTATATAATCCAATCCAATCCAATCCACTTTATTTATATAGCACGATTTTAGCAAACACAAGGTTTCCAAAGTGCTGCACAAAAGATAAAACAAAGTAAATAGATAACACAATAAAAGCAGAGGTACCCACTATAAAATAAATGCCATAAAAAACTATTTAAATTGAATTAAATAAGTAAACATCAATTAAAATATGCAAATATGCACATAACATCAACACTCTACCTGGTGTTAAAAGCCAAAAAAAGAGGTAGGTTTTAAGAAGAGTTTTAAAATTAGACAGAGAGGAGGCCTGTCTAATGTGCAGAGTCAGTCCGTTCCAAAGTTTTGGAGCTGCATAGGCAAACACTCGATCCCCTCTGAGCTTGAGCCTAGCTTTAGGCACCATCAGGAGCAGCTGGTCAGCTGACCTGAGAGATCGGCTAGGGGTGTAGGGGTGCAGCAGCTCAGAGAGGTAAGGTGGGGCAAGGCCATTCAAGGCTTTAAAAACAAATAAAAGAATTTTAAAATGAATCCTGAAATGGACAGGCAACCAGTGGAGTGAAGCTAAAATAAGTGAAATGTGCTCATACTTTCTTGTGCCAGTTAAAAGACGTGCAGCAGCATTTTGAACCAGTTGAAGACGAGCAATGGAGGACCCACTAGCCCCTATGTAAAGTGCATTACAGTAATCCAGCCGAGTAGTCACAAAGGCATGGTTTACTGTCTCAAAATCTTGTCTCTGAAAGATTGGTTTTATTTTTGCCAGCTGCCTTAACTGAAAAAAGCTAGACTTCACCACAGCTTTAATCTGGCTGTCAAATTTGAGATCACAGTCCACTTTTACCCCCACATTTTTTATAATTGGCTTGCGATACTGTGCCAGAGAACCCAGATCAACTAGAGGAGTGGTCACAGAAGTACCACCAAAGACCATGACTTCTGTCTTTTCTTCATTAAAATTTAGAAAATAAGACATCCAAGCTTTAATGTATTGTAAACACTCTAGCAGTGGGTTAACAGGGTAGGACTCTGTCTTTTTGAGGGGGACGTAGAGCTGGCTGTCATCAGCATAACCGTGAAAGGAAATCCCATGTTTCCTAAGAATGGAACCAAGAGGGAGTAGATAAATAGAAAATAAAAGAGGGCCGAGCACAGAGCCCTGTGGGACCCCACATGAAAGAGAAGCAGTGGAGGATACCGAGTCATCAAGGCCAACACAGAAATGACAGGTAGGACCTGAACCATTCCAGTGCTGTGCCACTGACGCCCACCCACTGCTCCAGTCGAGCAATGAGGATATCATGGTCGACTGTATCAAATGCTGCAGACAAATCTAAAAGTACAAGGATAACACAGTGACCAGAGTCAGTAGCTAAAAAGATATCATTAAAAACTCTTAAAAGTGCTGATTCTGTGCTGTGCAATGTTTTAAAACCGGATTGGAAAATTTCCAGAATACTTTGTTCATTTAAAAAGTCCATGAGCTGGGAATATACAATATTCTCTAAGATTTTAGAGAAGAAGGGCAATTTGGAGATAGGCCTAAAGTTTGCCAAAATAGTAGGATCCAGCCCAGGTTTTTTTAATAAAGGCAGTACAACTGCATGTTTAAGAATTACAGGAACTACTCCAGACGACAGACTGCCGTGAGACAAGATGGCCCAACAGTAGAAAAAAACCTCCATAAAAAATCGGGCGGGACAGTATCATCCGGAGAACCCGAGGGCTTCAGATGACCCACAATCTCCTGCACAAAAGGCAGGGTCACAGGCTCAAGCGTGTCAAACACAGCAGGGCAGGGGACAAACACCGAAGGATCAGAAGCAGCAGGTGAAGTAAGTGATCTGGTAGACGTGATTTTATCAATAAAATAGTGAAGAAAATTCTCACAAACAGCAGGAGAGGCCTCAATGACATTCTGTGGTGCATTTAAAGCAGAGTTAATAATTTTAAACAACACGCAAGGTTTACAACAGTTTAGAAGAACAATGTCAGAGAAATATTTTCTTTTAGCCTCTTTCACTGTGGATTGGTAATGACGCCAGCGATCCCTCAATATTTGAAAAGACACTTGCAATTTGTCCTTTTTCCACTTTCGTTCAGCTCTTTGACAATCCTGTCTGGCAGTGCGGGTAGCTTCATTCAGCCAAGGCTCTGATTTGGCTTTCTGCTGCCTGGTCTTTAATGGAGCCGCAATGTCTACAGCAGTTTGACAGGTGTCGAGAAACCATAAGTTAAGAGTCTCTGTATCCTCACATGCAGACTCGGGAATGACGCAGATTTGGCTGAAAACTGCGGAGAACTGAGCAGCAGTGGAGGGGTTAATAGCTCGACATCTGCGAGCAGCAGCGCAAGGTTTAACTGTCTGACAGCAGACCGCAGCTTCAAAAAGTATAGGCATATGATCCGAGAAAAAAGCGTCACAGACCACCAGGTTAAAAACAGGCAAACCATAAGATAAAACAAGATCAAGTGTGTGACCACGTTCATGTGTAGGCCCAATTACAGACTGCACAAGATTAAAAGAGTCAATGAGGTTTAAAAATATAGCACTTTACAGCAAGCAGCAGGTATACAAAGTGCTTCAGAAAACAAGAATAAAACAACATATCATACAACAAAAAGAATTAAACATAGAAAACAGTAAAATCAGAAAAGGTTACATAGAAACAGGAGGAGGAGAGTGAAATTGTCACACCACTACTACGTATTAAAAGTTATTCTAAATAAATAAGTTTGGAGTTTGACCACAGGTGTTGGACACATCAACATCAACAAGGCAGATGTGCCACAGAGCCACCAAACAATGGGTTCAATTCTTTGCTCCATCCTGTTTTCCTTATATATGTTGCCTTTAGGGGCTATTATAAAAAAGCCCAAGCTGTTATTTCATTGTTATGCAGATGATTAGCAAATTTATTTGCCTATGAAACCGAATGACAGTGTCGCACTAAACTCCCTGCTTAGTTGTATTAATGATATTAAGTTGTGGCTTTCACAAAACTTTCTTAACTTGAATTAAGCTAAAACTGATCTTCAGTACTTCATGCACGCCAAACGGTCCAGCTTTGAGTTTGGGAGCTCTGGCTTCATACCTTAAAGCAACACTATGTAACGTTTAGCACGTGTCAAACTCAAGGCCCGGGGACCAATTCCGGCCCCTTGCAAATTTTGATTCGGCTTTCATGTAGAGAGGTTAATAATTGACACACACATGACCTGCTCTCCAACTCGCACCAATCTTTATCTGGAGATTGCACCCAATGTGTTATTTTGTGGATGTTTGCTGCCCAGTAATAGCTCCGAAAATTAGGGAGGGCCAACCCACCTACTGCTCTTGGTCGCTGGAGTAGGTCTTTACCTATCCTAGGAATCTTACCGTTCCATATGAATCTTGAAATTAACATGTCTATCTGATGGAAAAAGGATTTTGATAAGAAAATAGGGAGATATTGAAACAAAAATAGAAACCTTGGTAATATATTCATTTTGACACAGTTCACTCTGCCAGCTAACTTAAATGTAAGATATCCCACCTTTGTAGATCTGATTTAAGTTTGGCAATGAGTAGGGCAAAGTTCCCATCGAAAAGATCTTCGAAGACAGGAGTTATATTAGTGCCCAAATATTTGAAACCTGACCTTGATATATGAAATGGTAGAGCATGATCTGGGATCTTCCTCGCTGATTCATTTACAGGCAAACATTCGCTTTTTGATAAATTAAGTTTGTAGAGAGATCCGTCCAAAAGTGTGCAGCAGTGTAAGTATTTTATTGATACCTAACAGTGGGTCTGATATGTAGAGCAACATATCATCCGCATAAAGGGATAGTTTATTTTCCACTCCCCATCTAGGAATACCCTGTATGGAGGGTGTAGATTTCAGGGCGAGGGACAATGGTTCTATTGCTAATGTAAATAAAAGTGGAATAAGTGGGCAACCTTGTCTGGTGCCTCTAGATAAGGGAAAATGTTGTGAGCGGAGCTGGTTCGTGATCACTGATGCTTGTGGGAAGGAGTAAAGAAGTTGGATCCACTGGCTAAATGTTTTACCAAAACCAAATTGTTTCAATGCAAAGAAAAGGTAATCCCATTCTACATGGTCAAAAGCTTTTTCCGCATCTAACGACACCACAACTTCTGGTACGACATTAGGTGAAGGACTGTAAAGTACATTTAAAAGACGTCGCACATTAGAAAATAAGAAACGCCCTCTAATGAAACCTGTCTGGTCGGTTGAAATCAGGCATGACAAGGGTGCCTCCAATCGCATCGCTAACAGTTTCGAAAGTATTTTAACATCAGAATGAACCACATTTAAAGGCATTCCTACCCGGTTTCAGCAAAAGTGTAATAGATGCTTCGGTAAGGGATCCAGGTAATTTACCTTGGGACAAGGAATGGTTAAACATATCTAATAACATGGGGGCTAGTTGACCAGAAAATTTCTTATAAAAATCAATAGGGAAGCCATCGGGCCCTGGGGCCTTCCCAATTTGCATTGCAGAGATGGCAAAGGCAACTTCTTCAAGGCTTAGCGGTTGATCCAATTGCTCTTTTTGGCCATCAGAGAGGGTAGGAACTCGTATTTTATCAAAAGAATTCACAAAGAGTGATGCGTCTTTAAGTGATTCTGAATTGTACAAATCAAAATAGTAATCTTTAAAAATATCATTTATTTTGAGAGGATCTGTAGTCAGTTTTCCTGTCGTATCTTCGATTTGAGAAATATGTTGTGATGTCAATTTAGATTTTAGTCGATGAGCTAAAAGCCGGCCCGCCTTTTCACCATGTTCATAAAACATCCCACGCGATCGCATAATAAGTTGCTCTGTTTCCGAAGTAGAAAGTAAATTATATTGAGTTTGGAGGTCAATTCTTTCTTTATAGAGTGATGGGCTTGGAGATGTGGAACACTTCATATCTAGATCAAATATCAAATCTATTAACTGTTGTCTTTTTTTTTTTCCTTTCTCTATTCTAGTAGGCCGAATATGCTATTATTTCCCCTCTAATAACCACTTTAAATGTTTCCCAAAGTAATGACGGAGAAACTGAGTCTGACTTATTAGTTTCCAAAAACCTGCTGATGGCCACAGGGATTAAATTGCAAAACTTCCCATCTGACAGTAATGTAGCATTAAAGCGCCACTGAGGACGACCAGTGTAGTTGTGATCGAAAAAGAGATCCATAAGTATGGGGGTGTGGTCTGATTCTACGATGGCGCCGTATTCAACCTTCTCCAAGCAGCCCATCAGTTTTTTATCAATAAAAAAGTAATCAATTCTTGAGTACGAGTATTGTAGGCGACACTGCGTTAGCTATGACTGTTACTTTACCCGGCGTCATTGAATAGCCAGCGTTCAGTTAGTCCTCATGTTCAGGACCAGCAGAGATGCCGGCCTTCCTCTCAATACTACGAGTGTAAAACGCCTCAGCCTCCGACGGTGTCTCAAACATCAGTGTATCCCCTCCATAAGACACTCGTAGGCGCGCTGGGTAGAGAAGCCTGAATTGGATTCCCTTCTGATACAGGGCTGATTTGACGTTCTTGTAGGCTGCACGTTTCTTAGAGAGGTTAGCACTGAGGTCAGGATATAGTCTTAGTGCATGTCCCTTATACTGCATCTCATTCTGTCTAGCCCAGCGTAGTGCCTTCTCCCGGTCTTGATATTTATGAAAAGCAACGATGATGGCTCAAGGTGGCTGCACATCTTTGGGTTTCTGCATTAGAGCGCGGTGCGCCCGGCCCAGTTCGGGCGGGGTGGTAAACACCTGGTTCCCCATCATGTCCTTCAACAGCGTAGAGACGAAAGTTCCCATATCACCGTTGGGTTCACTGCCCTCTGGCACATTTATTATACGGAGGTTTGCCCTCCGAGAACGGTTCTCCAAGTCGTCGATGCGGTCTACCAGTGTAGCATTCACCGCCTGTAGTTCAGAGACGGCTTTCTCCACTTTAGAGAGGGCTTCAAAGTTCTCGCCTGCAGTGATCTCCACAGATGTAACTCTTTGTCCCAGGGTATCCACCATTTCCTGAAAGCTAGCTATAGATGACTGGATAGGTGCCAGAGATGCTTGAATGAGTGTAGCCATGTCTTCTTTGAGATTTTCGCGTCGTTTTTCCATTTCTGCTGTTAGCATCGCAGCGAGTTCGCTACTAGCTGTAGCCGACGCCATATTAGCCACTTTGCTACTCAGCGTTGGTTTCTTTGGCTCTGTATCTCCTCTGGTCTTTTGAGAGCTTGGCATGTTCCGAACGTGCAATTTCGGTAATAAAAGAGAAAAAAATAAACCAACTGAAACTGTTAACTCAACGCCAGTACGTATATTAGAGAGTTTTTATCGCAGTTAAATCCAAAGTATCAGGAGCTTCTCGTTGGCACGTCTTGTCACTACATGATCCAAACCGGAAGCCTGTACCGTTGTTTCTGACCGTGAGTAGCCACGACTTGGGTAGTTGATGCAACAATATCATGGCAGGTGTATTGCTCAGGACCCAGGGAATCAAAGTGTTGAGTTTTTATAGTTGTTTGGATCTTGGAACTTGGATTTTGTGGTTCTTGAGAAAGCTGCAATGCTACACACAAAGCAAAAGCAATCGCCCCGTTCCAAACAGGCATGTTTTGAACAGGCACTGCAATGGTTGACAAAAAAAGAAAAGGTGAGGGCAGATGTGTGGTTTCTAGCTGTGTGAACACAGTGGAGGGCAGAGTGGAAGGCTGGAATTGTGCGTGCCATCAATCTCTCTCTGGGCAGCCCTGCCCTGCACTACTGTCCCCAGCTTGACAGCACACACACACACACACACTCTCACACACACACACACACAAATACACAATTCTGGTTGTAAGAAGCTTAGGAACAGATGTTTGTTTATGTATGTGTGAGGGCACATGTGCACATAATCATGTGTGCTGTGTAGGGGGTGAGATGGCATTGTGTGATAGTGGCTGTTTGCCTCTGAATCAGGTGAATAATATATTTTTTCAAGTCTTATTAACTAAAGTTAAATACATTACCAAGTTCATTCCGAGGCTGCATTCACATTAAGGCAAACAAAATAAAGCACTTCCACTACATGTGCCGCTTTGCTCCAGGTCAGGATGTTAGTGTAGTTTTATAATCTCTCATAAGCCGTTACCTAATTATCAGGCAGAATTACTTTGGCAAAGATTATATGTACATTGTTAAATCAATTAAATCCCTATTCAGATTTGAACAGCATGTTTGTGACAAACCTTAGTTGAGTCCTAAGGCTGACATTTCACAGAGAAAACATTCTCAGTTTGGTCTCATGGTTGGTTATAATTTATTATTAACAAATTTTAACTTTTGGCTCAGCCCTGCTCTGTGCCACGCACGCATTACTACAGGACTGCTGAAATGCACCACATGCACAATAATGGAGGAGGCGTGTGCTAAAGCAGTTTTTCTGCGATAATGTGAACATACATTCTTGTATGTGGCAGCTTCCATTGACTGGTGCTCAAGGCATTTACTCATCAACTTATTCTAACCCCATTCTTTGTGTGTTTGCATTGGAAAAACAAAATTAAGAACACTTTGTCAGTATACAAAGTTTTTAAAGATTACACACAGAAATAAATTTCTCACATACTTGGAGGGTACATGACATTAATGTACAGAGTGTATAAATGGTTCAGTGGTCGTTGAGACTATTTGAGCTTCTTCATGTATTCCATGGACAGCTAGTTTTCTGCAGCACAGGACTGATCCGACCGCCTTATGTAACAACTTCACAGTTGTGCTTAGACGGAGCCAAAGTAAGGGACTCTGTTTGAGTGTTTTGTTGGCGCTGGAGGACAGCTGGCTCTCGCCGGAGGAGATTTGAGGTGTCATGGAGCAGATTTAGTAAAGGCCCAAGTCTGGTTCAATCCCAGGTCATAGACTAAATGTTGGGAACTTCCAATGACAGTCTTTTTTTCCTCTGTCACGGTGGTCTGACCTCTACAGGTGATGTCCACTCGAGCAGTAAAGATATTGAAAAGGATGTGTGTGTGTGTGTGTGTGTGTGTGTGTGTGTGTGTGTGTGTGTGTGTGTGTGTGTGTGTGTGTGTGTGTGTGTGTGTGTGTGTGCAGCTGTGTGTGTGTGTATTGTAGGTCCAGATGTGTGTTTGACCCAGAGGTCCGTCTCACAGCTTCTTGCTCCACACTGTCACAGCCTGGCCCAGTGACGCCAGCCCTGCATGTTTCCTTTCCATTCTTAGTTATGTAACTCCGTCATCTGTGTCCATTGCCTCTCTCTGGAGATTTTGGTACCTCTCCGTGTTGCCCATCTGCTTGCATCCCCTGCATGGCTGTCTGGGTAGCAGGCCACAGTGACAAATGAACCAAAAGTGTTACTTACCTTTCAGCTAAATGGTGATGGAGGAAGATTCTTAGAAATACCACAGTGAAATACATAAATAAAAGTCTTTCATTTAAAGATTTCCTAAAGTAAAAGTATGATAGCGTGGTATTTAGGCTCACAGGTATTTGTTGTATTATTTGTCCAACTTTTGGGAAATGAGATGACTATTTCAATTGGAATGACCTTTTCTGCACAATAAATAGTCCCTGGCAGTCTGTTCTGTGGATTATAAGGAGGGAATCTATCTCCAGAAAGAGATGTTGCTGCCAAATTTTTAAATGTCAGTTTTCACTGCAACACAAACAAAATGTCATCCACCTCCATTATATTGGGAGGTGCCAAAAGACATGTCATTGGTGTCCTACAGCCCTGAAAGCTATTTGCATGGCTACAGAATTATTCTTTTTTTATTTTTTTTTATTTGGGTGAACTGGCCCTTTAATTGTGTGGCCCGTCCAGTTGGTGCTAGTCGAACTATACTACTGTATGTAGATTAGTATAGAAATGCATCATACTTTCTAAGTCAAACATAATAAGTAACTGTACCTATAATACAAATATAACACATTGTGAAGTAAAAAGTACAATATTTCACTATAAAATGTTAAAAAGCATACAAATTTGAAATACTCAGTTACAGGTACCTCAAAACTGTACTTTATAATTGAAAAACGGTTCTTAATTTCTTTTCTCCATTGCTAAAGCAGTGGTTACAGTTTCTGACCCTTAAAAGGGAGCAGTGTCTACATGTGACCCCTTATCAAGTGTTTTTTTTCTTTCTTATCTTGTTTGGAAACAATGCTTTGAGGGTGCTTCACGCTATTCATGACATATATTTACACCTGGCTACATGCGTAGGATGTGGCCCATTGAAAGCAGTAAAACACAATGAGGATAACTTAAGGATACTAGAAGAAAATGAGTGATGTGCGGAGGGTAGCCTGTGTGTGTGGCTGATCGTTGGCAAGTAGTGACATATTGCGATCTCGAGATGATGACTAGTCGGTCTGTCTGTAGTAGTATGCTGTATCGAATTAATGCACAAAGGAATTCTGTTGTGCTCACTTTTTAATTTCATCTTTCTATTTTGGAGCCAGGCCATTATAATACTTCCATTTGTGCACCCAACCCTCTGGAAGTTTGGATGCACACACGCTAATCGGGCATCACACAGCGGAGGGAGTCAACTCTGGTCAACAACACAAGTGAGACACTCCTCACTTTGCGCATGGACAGTGCGGACGGGTTGGACAGGCAACAGATGCCGCACCGAGAAATAATCCTTTAATACCCCTAGGACTCAGGAGAGGGTAACTACACTCAACTCACAATACAGACTTAAGTGAAGCCCCTCACGCTACTCATCCGTGTATCCGGCGGTGTCCAGCGTGTCGCGGTTTCTTGGGAAACATTTCACCATTACGCACAAAACGGCGCTTAAAGAACGGTGTTGTTGCTGCATTTAACGGCATCCGCGGATACATCCACCTCTTTCAGAGGTAAACTCGGTCTCATGGCATAATGTCTCATTTACTGGAGCCAGTTGAACGATAATCTGATCTGGTGGTTACAACCGGGGGATAACACAGTGGACCGCTTTAACCACCATGCCGCCCAAGAAAAAGGTACAATTCTGGTGTTATTCGTGTGTGTGTGTGTGTGTGTGTGCGTGTGCGTGTGCGTGTGTGTGTGTGTGTGTGTGTGTGCGTGCTTTGTGTGTGCAGGAGAATGCACCATCTGTTGCACTGGGCGTTAATCCTTGTGTGAGGCCTTTCCATAACATTCAACTGACTAAAACAGTCACAAGGGCAGATATAGATGCATATGCACATGCATGTATCGTGCCACGTGTCTAGTTGAAAACCTGGGCTTCAGAGAGAGTTGCATAACCAATGGAGATCAAATGGATTAAATCTATTTTCTTGCCCTCTTCTTTCACTCTCTTGGACTTGATGTGAACTCTTGTGATTTTGGAACTGCTGACTGTGAACTGTGATTTTGAAACTGCACACATTTTCACCCCACATGTGATAGAAGTTTTAAATTGTACATCAGCAGCAGGTGCAGTAGATTTCCTCCTTCTCGTGCTGTACAAGCCATCAATGCACATACTGTATGACTTCCTGAGATACTTCTTACCTTACCTAAGCAGAACATTTAACTCATGATGTTATTGTAGTGTTCCAGTGACTTACAGCATTCTCATCATTTGCCTGAAAAAAAATATTTTACTTACAATTAAAACACCAATATTAAAGCCACATGGAGAGAGAGAAGTGATCTATTTCAGTGAGCACCTACCCCTTTGTGCTTCTCATGCATGAGCATTACATTCAAGTCACAGAGTGAAGTATCCACCTGTCAATCTTTGAAAAACCCAGAGGGTTGGTTAACAACACTTACTGCTGTTCTGAAGGTTTATTCAGAATCCTTAAATACGCTTCTTACCATCTGGATAAAGACATGCTCTGTCTGCTGCACAATTTATTTTTTTATTTTTGCAATTCTTATTTCTTATTCCAAAGATGGTAGCCGGAAATTATATAGTTTATAATTTTTCTGTATGAAAGTTACTTGCCACTATTTTATATTTTTATATGAAATAATAAGTGAATATTTTCCTCCATATCTGCTGGATGTGTAAATAAGCAACTGCTTTCTAACATGTTTGCCATAGCAACTAATGGGTAATGATATGTCAATGTGAGGTTTATAAGTGGCCAGAAAATCAATTAATGCCGGTTTAAGGATTCTTGAAAAACTTTCAGAACAATAGTTAGCGTTGCACAACATTCTGGGTTTTTCAAAGATCTCAGGGTATATTACTGAAACAGATCCTCAGCTCTGCGACTAAAATGTAAAGATAACACATGAGGGACACAAAGTGGAGCTTGAGGGAACCTCAGTCTCTGGATGGCCTACTGTCCTGCATTACAGTGTGCAGGTTAGTGCTGGCCCAATGCTTGTTACCTAGAATAGGAAAAGCCTCTTAGTAGCTGTGACTGGGGCGTGACGTCCAGAGACCTGCTCTCCATCCAGGCAGGAAGTGAAGCAATAAGGTGAAGAATACTGGGTAGACCTGTTTCCTTTGGGGTTAGGACGGTTTCCATGTTGACGATAGTATTGTTTTAATTTTTATATATCTATCTATTTTTGTGTTTAACCTGACAAAAATGCCCTCAGTATTTTCCATACCAATAGTGACAGTGTGTTAGTGGTGGTTCAATAATTTCCTCAGTGCAACAAAGGAAAAATTATGACAACAGGAATGATTGGCAAATGTTTTTGATTTTTTTATAATCCTCAAACACACACAACCCTCCTGATACCAACAGTATTCATGATAACACTGTGCAATGCATACTAACAGAGAGACTTGCCTTCTATGAACTATAGATGAAATATCCATTACACGAGCCAAGCAAGCCAGGCATTAAGTTGCATAGATACTATTAATGCAGCTATTGTACTCTATCTGATGACTGTCAGGGAGTTTGAGCACATGCCGTCCAAGCAGCAGTGTTGGCTGTCTATGAGGAGGTTGCATTCGTCTCTCTCGCTCTTAATCCTGGATTGACGCATGCTATCTTAATCTCCTTATTCAGAGACAATCATGACCCAGAGAGAGAGGAGCCCAAATACACACAGTTTTCTTTCCCCTGTAATGATTTTTTTTCTCCAATTTAGTCTTTGGTTCTGTAATTTTCTTTAAGGCAAATCATTTTTGTCTTTTTGATGTCCCTTCAAATGTGTGGATTCTCTCCATATTAGTACATGCTTTGCATGAGTACTGTAGTCATTAGCTAAATGATTTGAATTATATTAAAATCGTATATGATGTTAAAAAATCATCTCTTATATCATTACTTTTACCTTAAGGGTAAGATCTGATCACAAACACTGAACAAAATTAAGGATCATCAATCATAAAAGAACTGACCGTTCATCAATCATTCAATAAACCCCCGCTAAAAACTTTGGAGTTACACAGTGCAAGGGGCAGTAGTCAAAGTAATACTCTGTTTATAACAGACTGGATAGTGTTTTCTTTTTTTCTTACCCACCCCAAACCAAAACCATTAAAAAAAAGTGTAAAAAGTGGTTTACACAATATACACCAATGTAAATTGCAAGCTAACAAAATGCCCTTAGCTAGCAAAAAACTAGATTAAATTTAAGCATGTCAAACCTTTGTCTACCAGAAAGGACCAGTTAGCTGTTAGTAAGCTAATGTTAGCTATGTGTTAGCAAGCTAAGGCACTTGCAAAAATAATAGTGCGGTATGCAACTTGTGTTATAGTGAAATGTGGATAATCAACAATCCACTATAACACAAGATGCATACTGTCAAAAATGCTTTTGCTTAATTTACAGAAATATAGTTAGCTGACATATGTCAGTGCACATGTAATCAGTCCCTCCAGGATTTTGCGATGTCGCGATCGCGCCATCACGAAATTAATTGTCAGGCAAATTCAACCAATCACCGTGAATTTGGTGTGACTCGTAATTTTGGCCAATCACCGCAACTTTTCCACGACTTCAACCAATCTTCCAAAGTGCACTCTGAGAGCCACTGACCAAGCGGGAGTGAGAACGGGTTGATCATTTCCTAGTTTCTGATATTCAGACGAGACTTGTGACTCGAACATCTCACATTTACCAAGAAAACGTACAGCGAAAGACCGTGCAAAACATTTCAGACCGTCCTGCCAACCTGTATACATTTTAACATCAATGTACGCTGTAAAGTATTTTCACTCTAAAGTCGCTGAAGCTGCTGCTGCTGTTTTAATCCTGTCAGCTCTCTGCAGCGGGTGGGGCTGCTGCTCAGTTCCCCCCACAACTAATGCATGCACGCACACACAAACACACACAAACACATACACAGACACACACAAACACACACAGAGATAAGACGACACAATGACCTAAATTGAGGACAGCTACGCTTGTTAATGTACATGCAATGATAAGTTAAAGTCCAATAAGTAACGTTACTTTATCAAACCATATGAATGTGTGTCCCAGGTCAGGATAGGAAATGAACTAACAATGTAAAGAAAAAACAAGCCACTGACACATATGTTCAAGTTTTTCCAGCTCACAAGCCAACAGATTGCTAGATCCCCTGGCTGCAAATTACATTTGCTGCCGCTAGGGTGCGTCTAGATTTCTAGGCTAGGCAACATCAGTAAGAATGATCAAACCCATATTAACATACTGTAGCCTATAGACATAAATTGGTTTTAGTGCAGCACAGATCCACTGCCACTCTTGATCTATAATTGGAGATCTAAAAGGCCGTGATGCAGCCTTTAACTCCACCGACGGAGACTTGTGCCAAAGTAAAGGTGGCGGTGCCAGCCAGGCCATATCTGCTCTATGGTAGCATCAGGCAGAGGGCATGGAGCCAGCCTCCTTCAGACAGATGATGCAGAGCAGCTGATTAGACAGGGCTTGGAGAAAACCAAACACACACTGCATGTTAATGAAGGAGAGAGAGAGTAGCAAAGAAATCATCACAATATACGGAATAACACATCAGAGTAAATTAGCAGCAGCTAAATTGCAAGAGGATTGTTGTTATCAGATAACATTTCACAGTTCTTCTGCAGCAGAAAGAGCCAATACAAGAAAATATTTATGGGCGGAAATTGGGAATTTGTGAACACCTGGGCTAAGTGCCAGCAGCTCATTGGAGGGACGACAGGAAATTAGTCATAATTAGATTAATGACCTGCCCTGCATACAACAGTGAACTGTAGTAAACGGCGCTTTGGAAGCAGGCTGTGTTTTTATTGGTTTCGGATGCACAACTCTATCCACTGAAGCTCACCAACAAGGTTTTAGCAAAGCTTATTCATTTAAAAGCTACAAATGTTTCTGCAGATCAAATAGAATATCCCAAGCTATGAGGAAACATATTTCAGTTTTAATCTTCTGTCATGAAAAATCTTTTACACTAGATCAAAGCACAAGCTGCTCTGCTCTCCACTAGAGTTGTGAATGGAGTTATTTTGGCATCCATGGTTTTAGAAATACAAGTTATGTTGACTTGCTGCAAATGCGATTTTTAGAGGACTGGGTTTTTAGAGGAAGTCTGAATCTGTTTTCTGTACATCTCTGGAGGTATTTATGCAGAATTTTACCCTTGTGAGCAGCAACTGACCCACTATCGACTTGTGCAACCTCTGAACAGACAGATGAGACAGACATGATGGGCATGTCCCAAAGTTTGAATTATGGCACGTCAATAACAACATGTTGAATGAAGTAACTAGCGCTGTTTTGCAGATTTCCTGTATTAGAATTAGATCTTTTATTTGCATCTGAGCTTGTTGCAGGTTTACAATCCCTTGATCATTTCCATCATACTGCTGTCATTATTTCCACCCTGGTTTCAGACAAATATGATTCTACATTTTTCAGTTATGTTGTAAACATTTGAATGCACCTGCATGTACACAGGGCAGCCGCCCTCACTAGCTGAGATTCACCAGTTAACCATAAAGTCCTGCACGATGAACCTATTTGGCTGGGCAGTGGATGGTGTCCCAGTCATGGGTTTTCTGCACACAATCAACTACCAAGCTCTGGAGCTCACTGTCCTTCACTAAGTTGTCACTTAACCTTAGGTTTACGAGACACTCAGCTGCTACAGGGCTGAAGGCTTCACCGATCTGCTGCTCATACTGGAGCTGCTTTGTCGAGGTGTGGAAACGCTGAACCCTAGTTGTCTTTTCATAGCTACAAATGAGAGATAGATAACAGCAGCACCTGGGGAGCAGCCAGGAAGCTGCAAAGATGTGGTAGAGCGAGTGGCAAGATCACACACATACACACACACACACACACGCACACACGCACACACAGCACACACACACACACACACACACACTTCTCTAAATGATGCAAACAATCAAGATAACAGCCCACCCAACCACACAGACACGCACGCACGCACGCACGCACGCACTGTTAGTCTGCCACATACCCTTCATCTCGACATGAACCCTGCTGTCTCGGTCACTGTGGAGCTACTCTTTCCCATGGTACACTTCACCACTGCACCATTGCTGATTTCATATGGACTCTTTGATGCTTACATTTTGTACTGACATGTAGCCAGCTTGAATGACACTTTACCATTTGATGTTTGACGTCTTCGACTGTGAGATGTACAGTAGCAGTGATGTTGAACGCTGCCAAGTTGACTTAATTTTATGGACATTCTCTACACGAGGTCTAACTGCCACTTCAGTAGCTCCTCTGTGGATCTCCCATCGATTTCACTGTTAGCGCCTTTTACAGTATGAGGATGTTGTGGATTTTACTAAATGTGTTGGAGGTACTGACGCAATACAGCATACAAGTTACAAAGGGAGACGTGTTTTGCATCAGTGGGAGTGATTTATGCTTAGGTGGCATATTTCTCTAGATGGTTGCCATGGAAACGTCTCCACATATGTTGAGAGTGAATTTGCATAAGGAATGGTATCTTTAGTGACAGAAGTGTATACTATCTTCTGCAAGAAAGAAACTTAAAAGAAAGCCTGGTTGGTTGGTCAGATGGTAGGTATTCCATAGATATTTCTTCTACCGTATAGCATTTCCATCAGCATTTTCATCAGTGTCAAAGATTTCCATGCTTTCCATGCTCTAATATCTTCAATGCAAACGTAAAAAAGAACATATTATGCCTGTACTAGCATCTTTGCACTGGCTCCCCATTCGGCATCGAATTCCTTACAAGATTTTTCACCCTGAGCTATATCCCAGATTACCAAACAGTACAGCTAGGCCCCTCAGATCTATAGATCAAAGGCTTTTAACCATCCCACAATCTCATCAGAAACCTTTTGAAGACAGGGCCTTCTCAATAGCTGCACCAAGACTCTCTGATAAGAACAGCAGAATCTTATGACTCTTTTAAAAGGTGTCTTAAGACCCACTTTCACTCCCTTGCCTACACCTGCAATAATTCTTGACATGATTTGCATTCTACATTGACATGCATGAACGTCTGTGTGCGTGTGTATGTGTAAATACTGTTATGTGTTAATGTGTGCACTATGTATTTATGCATATATTTAAGTATTTATGCTTTGTGATAATCCTTTAGCTCAATTATGTTTGTTGTAGCACGTTGGCAGAAAACCTGGTTTATTTTTAAAGCGCTCTATAAATAAATTTGACTTTGACCTTGACCTTTCTAGTTTACATTAAATGCCTCAAAAACATAAGGGCCATATTAAATCCAAATTTTTAGCCATTTTGGCCATCGTTCCTTGTCACAATTACATTTTATTCACCAAATTGATTGCTGAGATCTATGTATAAGATCTAGGGGCTTGGCCTTATGATGGAGGAAGCACAACCAGCTGTCAGTTAACCAGACAAATAGCAGTTTAAGCATATTTGTAGACCCTTTCTGGTTCCATTTAGCAGTTTTACAATGCAGTAGACAATTGGAAATGGATTTTAAGAGCATTTCTTTCATTGTTGCTGTCGAAGGGGGTGGCAGTAGCTCAGTCCATAGGGAGTTGGGTTGGGACCTGGAGTATTGCTGGTTCAAGTCCCTGTATGGACCGAAGAGTGTAAATAATAAAAAAAAATTTGTAGAACAGTGTGTCTTCTTCATCTCTCTTGACAGACTCAAAATCAAACTCATACAAGACACACAAAGCTAAGGTTAAAGCATAATTGTAAGTGTTTTTAAACAGTATGTTTTGGTTTTATAAGAGAAACTTCCAGGATGAAGACTAACTGGTTGGGTTGCAAATGTACATCAGTTTAACTTCCCTGCTTTTGAAGATTAGTGCATAGCCTGTTCCCTGAGCTTTTCAATGGGAAACATACAGATCAAAGACCCTATGTCCAACTAAGACTGAACTGAATGAATATCATGAAAGTCCCTTTATTCAAGGGCCCCAAAAGCACTTGAAATGGGCCTCTTTTTTTCCCTCTGCGCCAGTATTTTGTGCTACAAAATGTGTCAGTGTTAAGTCTATTTTCTTTGGTCAGAGATTGGTTGTGAGAAAATTTACTTTGTTGTATTTTTGCACACAACAATTTTCTCTTTTGTTTAGGCCCATTTTGCACATGTGTGCAGGGCTTTGAATCAATTGCTGTATGTAGCTTATTTTATAAGACCAAGTAACATGTCATCTTGCATAAATTAGAGATTTTGTCCAGTCTGTTTGAGAAAGACACATTTTCTCAGCTGCTCAAACAAATCAAACAATAACGTGGTAAAAAATGATACATTTGTATTTGTTTGCTTGAAATATCTTTCATGAGAACATAAGCCCCATCTCAGCATTTCTTTAAGACCCATTCCAGTGTTAAGTTTCTCCTCGGAATCACAGTGCTCCAGGCCTCTGATTATTTCAGTTTAGGGATGGAGTCCATCTCCCCAATCAGACGCTCCTTTCCTAATGTACTCCTTTGGCGCGTGCAGAAAGAGCTGTGTAAACGCTTTTGTGCAGGAAAGGAGTCACCTTCAGGTAGCACACGAGAGAGTGTGGCTTTACTTTTCCAACCACCCCCCCATCATCCTTGTCCTCTACCTTCCTTTGCTCACCCTCTAAGCCACGTAATCACGTTAATGGGCTGGGATAGCTCTCCAACTGGGAGGGACAGTGGGGAGAGGAAGCAAGGGGGATTGGGGAAGAGATGGAGAAATGAATGAATGAAGAGTTGGGCTAGAGAGTTTGAATAAAATACCAAATTAGAAAATTAAAGGAGCCATATTGGAATAGTTTTTTTTAAAGAATGGCATGAAATAGGAAAAGAATAAATAAATAGGAAATACTGCACAGTATAATGTATATTATTATAGCTCATTTATTCAGTTCAATTAACTTTTGGTCAATAATGAGGAAGTTTCCTTTAACTGAACTGTTTAGTAATTTATGTCAAAGCCCTTGTTTTTTTTAATATCACAAAGTGCTCTGTAAAATGTAACAGGTTGCAACTAATGATTTTTTTCAGTATCAAATAATATGCCATTTTCTTGATTGATTTGGTCTATAAAACGTCAGAAAAAAGTGGAAAAACACCCATGTTAACTGGTGATGTATTCACCATCGTTCCAAAACTCAAAAATAGCTTCTATAAATAACAAAGAAACACATTTGAGGAGCTGAAACCAGAGAATATTTTCCATTTTTGCTTGAAAAATTATTGAAACAATTCATTGAAAAATCCCAGATTATATTTTGGTTGATTGACTAATCGATTACATTTTAAATTTAAAAATATTTATATGGCTCCAGCCAAAGATAAAATGATGAGACAGCCATTAAAACATTTATACAAAATATTATTTATTTTAAAGTATTAGAATTACTTTCACTTTTAAAACTTGTCCTATTGTAAAATACAATCTAGAGGAGCATTTTTTTACATACTAAACCTCTGGTGCCTTAGACAGCTGAGCCATCATGATGGCTCACATTTAAGAGATGAATCATATCTGGATGATGTGGATATATAATCTGTGACTTCTTTTGGGTAGATATTCAAATTAACACTAATGCAGAACAAAAAAAAAGCCAGTGGATAATTCATATAATTCCCTTATTGTTGCAGACATTTCACCTGCAGTAGAACTAAACATTGTTTAATAATTCAGCAGGGGCGTTTTGTACTGTTGGCTGGGTGACATTGGCTTGCAGGAGAGGCGTGCTGTGCGAACAGATGTCTACACCCGCCATGGGTAAACAAAAAGCAATGCCTGGGCATAACTCTGCCACCAGGGAGATTTCCCTCCTCCTCCTCTCTTATCCCTTCCTCATCATGTTGAATTTTCTGTCTTGACATGTTCTTGCTGCATCCTGAATTCAAGCCATAAGTATTTTTTATTGAAAATCTAATACATTTTGAATATGATATTGGCCACGTAATCACGTTAATGGGCTGGGATAGCTCTCTCTGTTTTTCTGCTGTTTTTCATCACAATACCCCCTTTTTTCCTTACTTGAGTTATGCTTGATAATGTGAGCTATTTTGGACAGATCTGAAGTCTTCTTTATTTCGGCAATTCAGATTAATTTTGACGCTGTCAACACTTAAGTAAATCTTTTGCCTCACTAGCTGCGTGGCTCAAGGGATGGCAATGTCTCTGTCCCTTTATATGATGGGTTGCCATGAAATTTGTACAGGCATCCCTTTAGAAAGGCATTCTCTATGGGCCCCTGTCCATATCCACAGCTATTCATTCTAGCATCTTATTGGACCCTCCTCACATGAGGGCCCTGGGTTCCCAGTCAAATTTCCACCCGGAATACGACACCGCTGTCCCTAGATGATAATTCCTGAAGGTGGCCTCAGGGAAGACCCAGTTATAGGTGGCAAGATACAGAGATTATACCTCCACCCTGGCCAGGGAACACCTCGGGATCCCTCAGTCAGAGCTGGTTAATGTGACTCGGGAAAAGGAAGTTTGTTGTCCCCTGCTGGATCTGCTGGATCTGCTGGATCTGCTGGATCTGCTGTCCCTGCGACCCGACCCTGGATAAGCGGTTGAAGCTGGATGATAATTCCTAATCATTTAAGTTTTATCATGTATCCTCACTCCACTCTTTACTGGTACAGTCTCTTTTTCTCTCTCACTTCCCTCTCTCCCACGCTTACTCCAGCCCTCTCCCTCTGTCGTCCCACTTACAGTAATTTCATAATACACGCTATTAAAGCTGAGTCTTTTGGACTTGAAGATAGGTCCATCATAACTATTGGCCTATAGTAATGACATGCTGTATAATCTGTCATCGTCAAAGTGTCAGGCAGTGCAGTGTGCACTCACTTGGAATATCATAGAGAGTAAGAGTGGGTGTCGGGGTAAAGAAGAGCCAAAGGGAAGTTGTTCTCTGCTGGTTGAGCATAAGGTTTGAGCAGTGAACACTTTCAGGACTGACATTCAAACTCACCCTGTGTATTCTTATTGCTCTCTTTAATTAACATAAACTAGGGAAACCTTGTCTCCTACAAAATGCTTTCATATTCTAATAATTTGCTTTGCCAGAGAAGTTTTATAGGACACATTTTGCTTCAGTCCAGGAAATGTAACATCCTGACTACAGAGGTCATAGGGAGAAGGTTGGATGGTTCATATCCTGGGTCCCACATGTTGTTATGTTCAGGCTACTAAAACACTTAAATTATTTTTTGAACATTTTGGAAATAGGCAATGGTTATGGTTAGGGTTAGGTGTTTTGAAGTCGACGGTCGCAGCGCTGCCTTAAAGTTGACGTTGGGGGCTTAAAACACTATTGAGCAACTGATTTGCTGTCTTTCCGAGAGTTAGATGAGAAGATTGATACCACTCTCATGTTTATCTGTTAAGAGCTGGGATTGGGACATGGTTAGCTTAGCTTAGCATAAAGACTGAAGGCAAGGTTGTGTCTTTTCAAGGTTACAGATACACATACCAGCACCTCTGAAGCTCAATAAATAACATGCTGTGTCTTGTTTGTTTAATCTGTACAAAAACAGAATAATTTGTGGATTTAGAGGTAGTTAAATGGAATTGGAACAACTTCAGTTTATCCATCCACACCGGATTTCTGTGCATCTCCAGAAACAGCACCGGTTACCAGATAGTGTCTGTGAGCACCGGTTTTAGTTAGGGTCTCTGTTGAGGCACGCAGGTACCAAACCAGGCAACTACGTCCTGATGATGTTAGACTCCGGCATATAGAACAAAAGAGATCATTTTCAGCACTGCAGCAAATATGCATAAGTACATATTAGCCCATATTAGTACAATCCCCTGCACTTCCTGTACACATGTCAAAGTTTCCAAAACACTGAACCCCAAAATTTTACCAGTGTGTATAAATAATAACAATAAAAATCATCTGCCAAAAGAATGTAATGTACCACATGTACTACTGTATTTAGCATGAGGGAGGTTAAAAGGAACATAAAAATGAAAAATATGAAAAAAATGAAAGTAGGAACATGTAATTGTAATGTTTAAATAAATGTGGCCTTTCATGTTTCATGTTCTTAATATACACAGAATGCCTCTATAATGGACTTTGACACACTAGTGACCAAGGACTCAGTGTTGTTAAAATGCACCTAGTCTCACTTTGCCAGACCCTCCTCGAAAGCGCACTGACGGAGGGTCATATAGCATTCGGGGATGATAGGAAAACGTGCTCTGGTTTAATGTCATTTCTTTAAACCAATCAGAATTGCCTTGGGTGGCGCTAAGCTCAGCACAGATCCGCTGCAAGATAGTCGTACGAGAGAAAACTCAGATTGGACAGATAGTCTAGCTAGCTGTCTCAATTTACCCTGCAGAGATCTGAGGAGCACTCAACAATAGTCCTCACTAATCCACAATATTAAAAATTCCAACACAAAGAAAGCAGAAGGAAACGGAAAATACATGCTTGCAACGGAATTTTCTGTGGCACCGGAGCTATTCTGGAAGTGTAGCATCAAGGATATAGACTAAAATGCACCAGACTGAGCAGACTGTCAACCAGGAAGCTGATTTGTGACTTTGGGATGAAAGTGGGTATTTTGAGTGCCAGATTGACGCAGAGGGTTGTGCCACCTCCTGGCTATGACACAGAGGGCATAATTACCATGTCCTTGGAGGGGACAATCTAATCGCTGAGACACATGGCACATAAACCTAAGCATCCCAGGAGGGCTCTGCTGCAACACTTCCTGACAATTAAAGACAAGAGGGTTCTGGGGAGAAGGGAACAGTAAATGAAAAGGCATGTCTTGGAAATGTTGTTAGGTCAAAAGCTTAACAGTGAAGCGTTCAATCAGTGTTTGCATCCTACAGTTTAACTAGCATGAGTTTCGAGCTCTTCCCAGGTCCGAAATGTTACCATATGTGCATAAATTATTTTTTATGATATAGAAACCTGATCCATTTAGAATGGAGGATATTAGACGCAATACAAAATACCAAAAAAAGGCCATAATAGAGAGACCTTTAATATGAGGGGAGTAATAAAACCGAGACTTAAGCTATAAACATGCACCATCATAGCTCCTCACATGGCTATTTACACTTATACCATCAGAATCCCTCAATTGTGAATTAAAAGGGGCACTCCAATTTTATGTTTTTGTCGTCACTGTGTAGTACTGCTTAGCCTGTAAGAACAGTTGGTTACACTTTACTTGAAGTTTTCTACATAAGAGTGACATGATACTGTCATGAACGTGTCATAAAACATTATAAACAAGTCATAAACGTTCATGACATAACGCTTCTTTTAGTAAGTGTCATTTAGTTTTGTCATGGCAAGTTATGGCAATGGTTATGGTAATGGTTATGGTTATGGTTAGGGTTAGGGTTCATGTGTCATGACAGTGTCATGTGTTCATGACAGTGTCATGTCAATCTTATGTAGAAAACTTCAAGTAAAGTGTTAGCGAACAGTTTAGTAATGCTTTCTGTGGCCCAGGAGGAGCTTAGACAAGTCTGAGAAAATGTAATCTAGGGTGACCAAACGTCCTCTTTTGCCCGGACATGTCCAGTTTTTACCTACTGTCCGGGGCGTCCGGGGGGTGTTTATGAATTCATGAAAATGTCTGGTTTTCACTGTTTTTCATGGGACCATTAAGCGTGTACTTAAATTGACTGGCGCTTTGCACACAATACTACGGTACTTTGTAGGGCTGCCACCTCTTAGTCGATTAGTCGACTAATCGGTCGTTTTGGTCTTAGTCGACGTAAGATTTCTAGTCGATTAGTCATTTTTTATGCTTATTCATGCTTAATTACTTATTTCCAAGAAACTTCTGAGCACATTTATGGTAAACACAAGATTTAAAGTGGTGCTTTTGCAGGATTAATTGTGGAGAAACTCAGTTTTACAGATGGTTAATTAACTACATTTATATTAGGGCTGTCCTCGACTAAAGAAATTCTTAGTCGACTAACACTTATACGATTTTGTCGACTAATCGATTAGTTGATTTAATTGACAGAGCTGTGCGCTTTGAGAGGTGGTTAAGACTAGAAAAGCACAATATAAATGTAGTTAATTAACCATCTGTAAACACTTTAAATCTTGTGTTTACCATAAATGTGCTCAGAAGTTTCTTGGAAATAAGTAATTAAGCATGAATAAGCATAAAAAATGACTAATCGACTAAAGAAATCTTAGTCGACTAAGACCAAAACGATCGATTAGTTGACTAATCGACTAAGAGGTGGCAGCCCTAATTTATATTGTGCTTTTCTATTCTTAACCACCTCTCAAAGCGCACAGCTCTGTCAATTAAATCAACTAATCGATTAGTTGACAAAATCGTATAAGTGTTAGTCGACTAAGAATTTCTTTAGTCGAGGACAGCCCTAGTACTTTGTTGTGTGACGTAATTCCCGAGAGGCTGCCCTGTGGGCGGCTCTGCGACGCGTACATACACAGGGACCAGAGCAGACAGCGGAGCAGCATTGCACACAAAATGCCGAAGCGTTTCCTGCTAAAGATTTCCCACCGTGGTCAGAAAACACATGGGAGACACTTTGTTTCTCTCACTATGACTCTAGAGTCGTACTCGCTCGCCGTCACTACTCACTCTGAAGACAATCACTCTCTCACTTCTACCTCGCTCTGTTATATCACCCACTCCCCACACATACACACATGCCGGCTCGACGCACACACCAGCGCACGTATAAACATCAGGCTACTAAGTAGGCTATACGGCGGAAGCTCTGCGTGGAGCCTCCGCAGAACCATAAAACAAGACTAGTGCAGCTAGTGCAGCTTCACAGTTGAACTGCAAAATAAATGTCCCACGTAGCGTCCCGGTCGGGACCGGACAAGGGAGGCGGAGTGCACCGTGTGCAAAGCTGGCACATATGTGTCAGTGTCTTTATTATTTATCTTATTACATTGAAAAGGTATTAAGAGATATTTTTTTGAAGCTGGATTTTCTAACACAGAAGAGGTCAAATTTAGAACATTATTTCATATTATTTATTTATTTTAAAAGAGAGCTATTATTGTAGGTTGTTACAGATTCTACTTTATTTCATTACAGAAGTTATTCTTGCACAAATGAGGCATAATAAAGCATGTTCATTAACCTCTGAGAAGCCTGTCGGAATTTGTGTCTCGAGGCCGGCCGAGTGTCCTCTTTTTTGGAAATCAAAATATGGTCACCTTATGTAATCAAGTGACTCTTTTGGTCTGCATTAGTACTGCGGGTGTGGAGTTTGAAAGATGCTAACATTCACCAGCCAGCGAGGGTCTAACGTAGGATGCTTTCAAGGTGCATTAATGGAGTGTGACTGACACTATGACTAATCAACCATTGTTCTGTCTCTTGCAAGTCCCCCAACTTTATGGAGGTACAAAACTAAATTTCCCGTCTGGCCTCTGGGATAAATTTGAATCTCAATGTGTCAGTCTTAATTTAGTGTTTTTATAGTCATGCATTGCCAGACCATAGTAAGATCTGGCTACAACACCTTTCTATTATGGGATAGGGGGGAAACAACGCTCTAGTTTGTTTGGATTTCTTTAAACCAATCACAACTGTCCTGGGTGGCGCTAAACCCCGATAGCGGAGATAGCGAGTGGGGAGGAACATCATGTCAGGCTATATCCCAACAATGTGCATCTGTTGAGCCAGACTAGTTTCTATAGATTAGAAAAAATAGTCATCATCATCATTTATTGATACTTTGAATTACACTTGGTCGTCTACATCATTTCCATTAGTTATTTTATAATTTTATTTAGTTTAAACATATTTTGTGTTGTCTGTTTTATATAATTATTCTGTAACTCATTGTTATCACAGCATCTCTTTAATCCCAATGAGGCTAAATTAATACATTATCAGTATCATAAGTGTTTCCAACCGCAACTTAAATCAATCATACATGACACATTTTATCCATAAGACTGATGGGTTTAAGTGATTTATACGTAATAATTACAATTTCATTGTGTACTCTATCTTTCTGTCTCTCGTTTTTTTCTTACTTCATGAACAAAAAGGAATTTTCCACATCTTCAAAAAGTCTATAATACAGAGCAATGCACAATGATCGAATCAAGGTAGAAAATGGATTCAACTAATCATCATTACTCTCCCTCTCCTGCAGGGAGAGCGTCATGACTCGGACGTCGTCGAGGAAAGAAACGCCCAGGTGCAGCTGGACAAGGCCAAGGTACTTTTTCACTGTTCTTGGTACCATCACGACCCGACCCACCGCGGCCCTCACAGACACATTTTTCAGAGTGGCTGCTCTCAAGGACATGATTACATCACAGACACTAAACACAGACATCAGGACATCGGATTAGCGGAGCAATATTCTGCTACTGAAATGAGTCATTGCAGTCTTCATCCTTGCCATCCCTTTATGTGTTCGATGTCTGGAAAAGGATAATAATGAAGGATATTAATTATTACTGATTCAGTTCAAATTAATTCTGACCCCGTCTTCAGCCGACTGCTTTTATAGCAATATAATATATTTCAACTGAGAGAAACCAGAGTCTAATGCAACAACATTCAAAATGTTTTTGCATTAACAGCTATAATGATATACGAGGACAATAATCTGTAATCCAGTGTGCATGTGAGGTAAGGGGAAAGCCCTTAATCTCATTTTACTACTATGTGTTCAAGCACAAATGTTTTTACAGTAAACTTCTTAAAGTATTGATTGATTGATTATGATTATTTTCTCATTTATTTACAAGATAGCGACCAGATTGCTTCATGAAAGGTATGAACGTCTGAAAGGGTATTTCATGCGAAAAAAGCAAAGATTCGAGAAATACAAAATGTGAATGAAGAATTATTTTGTGCAGCAGAAATGTTTTCCCCTCTTCTTTCATATCACATTAATCATCCTGGAACCCCTTATATGTATTTTGAAACCCCTTGGGGGTCCTGGCCCAGGAACCAGTACTGTATAAAATAACAGAAACTAAAGGAGAGGGTGATGCAAACATTTATTTCATTGTTTCTTATCCGTTATGCCTCATACAGTACAGTACACCTACAGTACATGCCTTGTTGAGCTCTTTCAGTTTGTGAAATTGAATCCCCATAAACAAATAATCAAGAAATCCACACAAGAATGCACAATAATTAATTTACATAAATCAACAAACTGAGTAAAACCACTTGGGCTGTGACTTAAATGTAATTTATATATCCTTTAACTTCAAGTGTATCCATAATTTGCCTGCGAAAGGTGCAGGTTTCTAGGTTTTCCAGTCGATCAATGATGTGTGTGTTAAATCCTTGAGTATATAGTTTGATGATGATAAAGAAAAGATATTCACCACGATGACATTGTGTAGGTTGCATTTATGAATAGAAAAACACTGCACATGAATTAAGAAACAAGCCAATTAAGGAATAGAATTGCTGGATAATGGAGCACATTTTCAGACCTGTAGTTCACATGAAAAGTTCTGCCAAGAATGAAAAAAGAGAGCCAGAGAGAGAAGCTCAAACTCTGGCTCCTTTCGCACAGCTGGCAAATTACTGTGTGAAATGGATGATAATGTTGAGTCGTCAATTTGAGAAATGGTCAGTCTGTTTGCCTGTGTTTTTAAGTAGCAATGTGTTGTGCTCTCAAAGCCACTGTATGTAATACTGGTATGTCATGTGCAGTACAAGAACAAACTGTATCTGAGAAACTATCTGTGGAGTGCATTTTAGAAAAGAAAAGTTGAACCATTTCAACCTCTTAAATAAAACTCGTTGCCAGAATATTCCCTGCACTGGCAATCATTGCTTAGTGTGGCCTACATAGGCCAATTACAGAAGGTGAGGTTTTCCACAGTTTATTAATCAAACTCTCTCTTATATCAAACTCTTATCTCTCAGCGCCTGCTGATACACGTCCCATTGAATATTGAATTAAATCCTCCCCCACAGATTGAATGTGCCCCCACTGGTGCTTTGTAATTAAGGCGGCAAACACACTCGACCTGTCTCCTGCCTCATTTTTCCAAAGTGGAGTAAATAGCAGCTTGATCTCTGTGGCCACTGACATTTGACTCTGATAGGATTACACCACCAACAGGCATTCAATCAGAATTGTTCACCATGTTCATTTTGCACTGCATTAGGCTGCACAGATGATTATGTGCACTTGACGGCAGCCAAAGCTGACCAGTGTTGCCGACACAATGTTCAATTTAGTTACACAACTCGAAGGGACAAGCAATTGTAATGAATGTGATAACCTAATGATATTAATATGGTGGAATGAATCCCGTATTTGTACCAAAACACAGCATGCTCTTCCTGCTGCTAACACTATTAACTAACTGACTAGAGTAGCCACATTAACCTGTAACTTCAGTTCATACTGTTTTTACTGTTTCAATAACTTCATATTGAGTTTTAGCAGCAGGTTGATTAAATTGTCAGGCCTTAGACAATGCAATTTAAATATGCTGCTGGGATTTCATGTAGTTTTGTATTGATTTTGTAAGTTTACATGTAGCAGTACTTGAATTTTTAATGTTGTGTTATCTTTTATATCCTGACGTGTGATAATGATATTGTTTCTGCTATATTTTGTTTCTTTGTGTATCCAAATTAATTTGTAATTTTGGGCACAAATTAATTCCAGAGCACAATTAATTAATTTCTGTGCAAAAATTAGTTAGTTTTTTGCTCCATGATACTAGCTGGGTTCTGTATAGTTGCAACATATTTCGCTATCTTTTCCACTAATACATCCTATTTTAACCGTTTTGCATTATTTATTAATCTCCCTTACATATGTACTGTAAGGTCAAATGCTACAATTTCCAAGTTGTTAATATTTAAATGCAGAGCTGTTTGGGCAGTAGGGAAAAGCACAAATAAAGAAAATAGTACATGTACTTAAAGACCCAAATCAAAACATGCCACACACACACACACACACACACAGCATGCACACAGCCAGGTACAACGCCATGCTCCCAGGCATGCACAACATAATTATGCTGGTATCATGATGTTTAAAAATAATATTTACAGCTTAATACACACTGAACTATACAAAAACCATTTATTCCCTCGTTAACAAATCCACTGATGCAGATTACAATATTTAATGTTTCTGTGTGCAGATGGCTTCATTTCACATTAGTTCCGCTCCTCCAATACAACATTAGTTGTTTTCGATGTGTAGATTTATTATATATATATATATATGTGTGTTATATATAAATTGAGTGAAATATGAATGATTTTTTGTGTAAAAATGTGTATGTGGGTAAATCTGGGAATTAAAGATGACTGTGACATCCATTAGTAATTACATTCTGTTATGAACACCTGTCCTGTGTCCCCAGTACAAGCCTGTGGCATTCGCAGTACGTTGCAACTTCTCTTATACGCCAGCAGACGATGACAACGTTCCCGTACCGGGCCAGGCCGTCACCTTTGAGGCCAGAGACTTCCTCCATGTCAAAGAGGTTTGAAACAAACACACTGAGTCACATTGTTGAGGTAACAATGACATAAAATGCAATAATGCAGGTGTTGAATAGACTTATAAGCATCATCAGAGTAAAAAATAAATATGAGCCAGGCCTTAAATTCACACCTTTTTCTTCTTCTAATTACCAGAAATTTAACAATGAGTGGTGGATCGGACGGCCGGTGAAGGAGGATGGTGTGGTGGGCTTCATTCCTAGTCCAGTAAATCTGGAAACCATTCTCATCAAAAGAGAAGTCCAGGCGAGGAAAGCTGCCAAGGCCTTAGCCAAGTATGTACAGCATTTCCACTTTCCACAAGTTCCAATACAAGATTCATTGGTAATCCTACAGCCTAATAATAATCTTTATTGGTCCAGCACACATACAAACACAAATATCACTACAAAGTCACATACAGAGGATTATATGACAAAAACATCCATTTGTCAACTACATGTTGACTAAAACAGTGCTTTCATTGGGAAAAGGTCACACCAGGAATTGTTTTTTTAGATACAAGGAAAGCAAGTTTGTTGTTTATTGTCCCCGTAGGTTGCAGCAGAAATCACATCACAAGGCACTTTAACAACATTAAGAAAAAAAGAAAAGACAAAAAACAAACAAACAACAATAAACAAACAAACAAAAACAAATAAAAGACAGTAACATGTAAACATTACTACTCATAGACCAGGGCACTCATGCATATGGGGAGGGGAAAGGGGGTGTGTGGGTTGAGTATGGTTCCAGACCAGCTGGATAAACGATAAAAAAAAAAAAAATAATATAGATAAATGAATAAAAACCTTATTACCGTACAGGACCTTCATTAACTGTTGGATTTATTAAGGAGTTTCAAGTGTGGCTGGATCAAACTGCAAACCGCAGCACTGTTGCAAGAATGAGCTGAGGGCCCCGACTGGCCCTCCTTTCTCGCACTCTCTATGCATTAGTGAGCAAAAATGAACCAAACAAATACAATGTACACACTTAGGGGTGAGTTGAGGTCAAGTCAGATGTATCTGTATAGCCAAAAATAACCAATAACAATCTGTACAGCATACAACACCCTCTATTCGTAGACCCTTATCATTTCAGTGGGACATACTCCTGAGCAAATTTGTAATTAATCAAATACCACAAACCAGCTGTCACACAGTGATACTGCGGCTTTTTGGGGTTAATATATTTTTTTAAGATTTTAAACATTTTCCATAGCTTTCAGACAGCCATTGGTTTGGATTTATTTCAACATGCTATAAAATCCACTTTCAAAGACACAAAAAAACTTGTTTGAGAATTTGTTCAGTCAGCAGGTTGCTTTTACTCTAATCAGCAAGGATGGCAGGACGATCCACTACAGACTGAAAGATTTGGACTTTACCTAGTTAGGCTGAAAGAAACTCACGTAGAGGATCTTGGAAATTTGGCTTCGGTGGCAACTGTGTGTGCTGAATCACTTCAAGGGATTTACCCTCTAAGCTTTATATAGCTGTGTCTTATAAAAGTAGATATACAGTCTGTAAGCACACATTCTTTTATTTCATAGATACAGTACATAGTGCTCTTTTTTCACCATGAATGAAACATTAAGATTTCGACTCTAAAGAAGGAGGCTGTTTCTGTCTCTGTCTTTAGTGAAAAGATCTGACCTAATTCAGGATTTTTCTCTCATTCCAGCAAAGCAGCGTCTCAAGTAGCTCAAGATATGAACTCAAAGAAATATACTCCTCCATCACAAGGTCAGTGTGTGTGGTCAATTAAAAAAAAAAATAATAAAAGATTTTGTTGTTTTATTTTTGGTGATTGGTGAGTTAACATTAGATAACTTTTTTTTTTATCCTTCTGCATTAACAGCCAATCAGCAGGTGAAAAAGAAACCGGTAAGTGACCCAATGTTTGTTGTTCTGCTGATGTCTCTTTTAACCCATTATTTTACATCAGTATCTGGAGTAGACCTTTTCTTGTATTATAAAGAGCTTTATAGAACATTAGGGTGAGAACAAACACTCACATTCCATCCCTGTTCACTTTGTTTTTGCATCTACTGTTATGTTATCTTAGTCTTTTGTATATTTGCACTCTTTTGTTTGTTCCGCAACTTATGAATAGCAATTTCCCTCGGGATGAATAAAGTTTTATCTTATCTTATGTTTGCCCTGCATGTTGCTTCAGCAGCAACTTATACACTGAATTAAACTTGCATAACTTCTTTGTGGCTATAGGGGGAGCAGGTGGCTATGTATGATGTAGTGCCTACAATGCGTCCTGTGGTTCTAATGGGACCATCACTAAAGGGTTTAGAGGTAAGTCTGCCTCACACACTCTTTAATGTTAGCTCTTAATAAGTTGCCTTTGACTTGTGAAGGGCCTAAGATGCTGTAAAACTGAGACACCTAATCTAGTATTTCAAATACATATTGATGTTTTGTATTGAACTTGAATAGAGAGGAATTTTATTTAAAATCCATGTTTCTTTTGTAATTTTAGGTTACAGATATGATGCAAAAAGCACTATTTGACTATTTAAAACATCGATTTGAAGGCAGGTAAGTTCTGATTTAATTATTTAGTGCCACACCTTTTCATGAGGAAATAAAACATAATGCAAATCACAACTATGTAACAATCCCTGCTTCTCTGTGTCCTCTCCAGAATTACTATTACACGGGTAACAGCAGACATCTCTCTGGCTAAACGGTCCATCCTCAACAACCCTGGCAAAAAGGCCTTAATGGACCGGTCAAACACCCGCTCCAATTTAGGTACACAGCTTTATCATCACAACATGGAGCCAATAGTCGTGGCAAATTTTCTTTGGCACCACTTTTATCTGTTTTGGGAGCAGGACGGTTGGGGTTTAACTCATCAGTACCAGTATCAGTAACAGAAAAGTACACTAAATTGACTTCTAAAATAACTTCTTGAAATTGTCTTAGCTTTCTGGCACTCGTGTTGTCCCTGGTGGCAAACCTCACCCATTTGCAACCCTAATTAGGTTAAAACAAGCAACCAATACTATGTCACCTAAGTCTAAAATGAATGTGTCATACTTTCCCTTTTTCTTTATCTCATTGAAACACTGCGGTTTGGGTTCACAATATGTTTTGTATATACTGTATACTGCATAGATGATCCTTTACTTAACGGAATGATAATGCCAGAGATCACTGTATGCACCACAATGAAGATAATAATAGGAATAGTTCTACATTTTGGTAGATACACTTATTTGCTTTCTTGCCGAGAGTTAGATGAGCTAGCTGTCGTCGTCCCCCCCTCCCCCCCTTCCATTCTTTATGCTAAGATAATTATATTTCTTCATAATCTGCGTACAGATATGATCGACCTTTTAATCTTATTCTGGCAAGAAAGAAAATAAATTAGAAATATTAGTTAGAAATATTCCTTTAAACATAAGTTGGAAAACAGGTTGACATCTGAGACCTAAGAAGGTGGTTGGATTGTGTCAGTAAAGATTGTATGGTAATCATTTTACTTGATATTTCCTGGGCATTCACTGTCTTTGCCCAAGTGACATTGTGCAGTAGGATAGGTTAAATCCCCACTTTGGTTACGAAAATAAAGAATGGGTATCAGACAGAAGGGGGATAAGATTTACTTGGTTTTCTCTACTCTTCTCTTTCTCATTGCTCTCTCATCCCAGATGCTGCCGGTATGTATGACTGAAAGCACTGGTAGTCCATGTCTGTTTGAATGTCCACCTTCCTTTCATTACCTCATCAGCACCAACAGCCACTGTCCTGACACTGTTACTGTGTAAACATACACTAATGTTTTCTCTGCTGTCTTATTTGTTTTAGTAAGCTAACTAACTGAAATATGCAAGATGTAATTCAACCTTTCTTAAAGGGCTGAAAGGTGCCATGCTTTCCTGTTCTCCCTCTAGTGGACAGTCTTTGAATTACTCCTCCCATACATCCTTTATTTTATAACCATAGTCTCACAAGTAGGCAGTGTTTTGTCATAGGTCACATTTACAGTTTTTAATCTGTTGAAGGGTTTTGGAAGCTGTCATGTGAGTTCTTGTGATTCGTTCCACAACAGCTATTACAGTAAATTGATCTTTTTTTGTCCACTGCTGTTTCAACAATAAACCTTAAATCTCAAAATATAACTTGATAATTTAATTGTTACCTTACCTCTGGTTTGGTAGGTCTAACCTTCAAAGTAAAAGATGTCAGATTGCATCGTCATTTCTTCATCTTGATTAAATACAATAGAGAAGAAGGAAAAAAAAATCTTCACTTACCAGCTCTTGCAATGCAAATACATGGGAAATAATTTAAAATTACACAGAATGGCATAATTTAGGTGTTTCAAATAAATGATCGTAAAGTTGTGCAATAACAATCCAAAGCTATGGTTCAGTGACAGGAACATATCTACTGTACGTTAATAAGTTATATGTTAACAAGGAAATGAAATATGCACAATTGATGGATTTTCCTAGATCTTAGTTGTCAGAGTCATGTTTTTCTTCTTTACTTTTTCAGCCCAGATCCAAGGGGAGGTGGAGCGTATCTTTGAGCTCGCCCGCAGCATGCAGCTGGTGATTCTAGATGCAGACACAATCAACCACCCGCTCCAGGTGTCCAAGACCTCCCTGGCACCCATCCTTGTCTATGTCAAGATCTCCTCACCAAAGGTAAGCTTTACTAGAGACCTGCGCCTTCTTTGGCCTGACTGTTCCTAAGTTCTCTCAATATTTTGTACTGCGTGTGTATACTAAGCAAACATGATCCTGTAAAATGCAGACAGCCACCTTAACCTTTTTTCTTTTTTTCTCTGTTCTTTTTTCTCCTCATCTCTTCACTGTAGGTGTTGACGAGACTGATCAAGACTAGAGGGAAGTCACAGACCAAGCATCTTAATGTTCAGATGGTGGCCGCAGACAAGCTCGCCCAATGCCCGACGGTGAGTGCCATCTAGTGGCCAGTGTGTGAAATTGCTACAGTGGTAGTTACTGTTCAGAAATACTACATTTTATCTTGAATAGATGAATGAATAAATGGATTGTTATCATGTTGTAGGCTAATGTTAGTTATTTCATTTGCTGCACAGAATTATACATTTGGCTGTGTTCTGTTGTTGAAGTTGTTAAACAGGTAACAACTGACCAGGAATTGAAAGAAATCAGTACTGAGTTTGGTGCAAACTGGAAATACGTTATTGGCCCTCTTGACTTTAATGCAGGGACATGGCTACGATAGTGAGGTCATGTTTTCAGTAGTCTTTAGCATTGCCAGAACTATCTCCATGACACTGTGGAGTAAGGTCTGGCTACACCACGCATACATTCTGGGATAGGAGAAAAAAATGCTCTGGGTTATTTGGATTTCTTTAAACCGATGACAATCATCTTGGGCGGCACTAAGCTCCAGACAGTGACTCTGAAAAATAGTCTGGGGAAGGAACTTGTTTTGAAAGAACATTTGCACACTGCAAAAGAAAACGCAACACAATATTAAATGAAGTCAGCTGTTCACACAATACATTTAAATTAGCTGGATAAATGGTTAAATGTAATTTGCTCTTGTCAGTGTATTGCCGTATCAACAGCAACCCCACAAATCAGTTCCAAAACGTCCCATTTAGATAGTAAATGCCGTAAACATATGCTTTTTTTAATGTTTACAATAATTCCCTGAAAGAACCAAGCAGGCCTTTGTCATTGCACAATCCAAATTTTCTTCAAAACTTGCCATTTTCAGCGTGTAGCTTGCTAGCTCGAAGTTTGTTGTTTTCCGAAGCTAAGAGATTTTGAGAACGGCAACACACAGAGAGCAGAAGTTGAGGGACATCCGGCGTGTGAGCCGAACGGATGTCAGGCAATTATCCTGGAAATGTACTTCTGTTGATCCAGACTATGTCCCCAGTATTTTTTTTCTTTGAATTTGGGGGCTTAAACAGCTTGATGGGAATTTATATTCTACAATTTTAAAACAATGGTTGTTTTTCAGACAGTTTTTTTTTTTAAGTATTTCATTTAATGAAACACAAATGATTAAACCGCTAACAGAATAAATAAATGTGAAAATTTCAATTTAATTTTTGAGACTCTGTTTTTAGTGCCCATGCAGGACCTCTGTATTTTTTTACATCCTGGCTAAGGCCTTGCTTTTATGCATACTATAGATATCAAAATTAGTGTTGTAGACTACATAGTCAAATTCAGCAAATTTTTCTGTTGCCAAATTCAAAGTCTTCACTGAAGACTTAGCTATTCACATTTTTGAGATGACCTTATTTCCTTACTTCCCTTTCCCTGAATCTGGTTGCAAGATCTAATTACAGGCATACTTCTTCTGCCACATTTTCAATGGAGTCATAGATTATACTTTCAACTATCGTCTTGGTTACAGGGTAGTCCTTTGTTTTTTTCCTACTGTTGGTCTTTTACTTATTTGTGTCCTTATTCTCATTTTCCTGTAGGAAATGTTTGACGTCATCTTAGATGAGAACCAGCTAACTGATGCCTGTGAGCACATTGCTGATTATCTGGAGTCTTACTGGAGAGCCACTCATCCACCAGAGATGGAGCCTCCCAATGCAATGGTGGCCCAGCTGGCCGAGAATACACTGCCCACCAGTCCTTCAGCAATACCGGTACATGTAACACAGACACATACTGTATGTGGGAAACAGCTACGTTAACAATAAAGTTATAGGATGTAATATAATTTGCAAAGATTTCATACATCTCATCTCATCTCATCCCACTCATCCCACCTGCACATGCAGTCCGCTGAATGTGGAAAAACTGTTTGCACAGTAAATTATGAGCTCAGCAGGAATGCTATTTTTCTAGACAGAGGAACTCCACCGTGTGTTGCATCTGTATTTGTTTCCATGCATTCATCTAACATTTTCATTTCATTTCTCCTCATCCATACCACTGGAAAGTTGAAGAAATGAGATAGGTCTACTCTGGTGAGTGAAATAATTCTGTGTATTGTCTAAAAAAAATTAGATCAACAAAGATTAACATGGGTTTTCTGTTAAGGGTTAGCGTTTGTTTTTTTAAATTAAGAAATAAAGCAACTTGCTGAAAACCAGTAGAATGACAAGGTAAATAAATATGCTGCCCTCAACCATGCCACATGAAATCTGTGTCAGCTATAGCAATGCTGTGCAATGATGGCCCAAGGTCCCATGATAAAACTGAGCATTATCATCCAAAAATATTAAAATTGCCTCTGGTAATTGCCAGTTTAGGCACTTGACAGCCAGCTGCCTCTCTAACAGCAGCTGTATTTGTACATATGGACTTGCAAATACAAGTGTGTAGGTGAAGACGTGTATAGGATTGGGTCCAGTATTTTTGTGTGTGTTAGAGCAAGTTGCTTACATATGAGTGTCCTTCATGTGGATGTATGTGACATTACGTTGCATTTTCTTTTCCCAGGATGGGCAGAAAAACAAGAAGTCAGCTGCCCCCAAGAGGAAGGGTTCCCGAGAGAACCATTTAGACCAGGAGCAACCTTTAGCCCCAGCACAGGAGCAGAGGGCTGAGGAGGGCCAAAAAGAGGAGGAAGAGCAGCTACTGAGGACTGAATCAAAGAGACCCCAGCACACCCACCACCATCACCACCGCCGGATGGAGCATCACAGCCACAGCCAGCACAACCAAACATCCGGTGGCATGGAAGTACGGTCGAGCAGGGATTATAGCCAGAGGCTTCCTCGCAGGCGCCTGCCTGAGGAGAGGGAGGAGGAGGTGGAGGATGTGGTGGAGGAGGACGAGGAGGAGACGCGCTATAACCACCGAGGCCATAACCACCACCATCATAACAGCAACCACCACCATCACCACCACCACCAACAACAACAACAACAACAACAACAACAACAGCATCACCGTGGGAACAGCCAGTCACACGTTAAGGAAGACTATGAGCAGGAGCACAATGAACGCAACCGTCAGCACAGACATCACCAGCATATTCCACCACGGACACACCAAACAGGTCACTACCCTGCACACAATCATCACAACTACCACGGCAGAGACAGGGACAGGGACAGGGACAGGGACAGGGACAGGGATAGAGATAGAGATAGAGAAAGACACAAGGACAGGGAAAGAGACAGAGATAGGGACAGAGAGAGAGATCGAGGTAGAGATAGAAACAGAGATGCACGACAATTGCACAGGGATTCCTATATACACTAGTGACTGTTGTGTCTTCTGTGGGTCCGTGCATGGTTTTATGCTGCTCAAGTTATAATGCACTAATGGACAGGACAGAGTGTGTCATCTTTGTAGAAATGTTACTCCTCATATTGTTTGACTTTTTTTTGTATGCTCTGCCACTCACACACACTATCCTTCTTTGTTTCTCTGTTTTTTCATATTATTTTCCCTATTACATTAGACAAGATTATTGCAACGGTGTGCTCATGCAGCATGTGTTTTTGATTTTGCATTGGTCACGCAAAATGTACAGAAGCCAAGAACAGTCGAGGTTGCAATAATTTCATTTTATCAATTAAATTACTTTTCTTGTTACCTCTGGTTTATTTTATTGCGATAACCTTAAAATTACACAGAATTAGATAAGATAAGATCAACTTTATTGTTCCACAATGTGGAAAATTTAGCTTGGGCCAATCCCCATGCTGTTGCCATTACCATTACAAACATACAGACATACAACATACAGTACATACATAGATGTTATTGAACAAACAGCACAGCAAGGTTCCTAAAACATAATAATTATCAATTAAATTACTTTTATTGTTATCTCTGGTTTGATTTATTGTGATAACCTTATAATTACACTGAGTTGCTGGTTTATTAGGGACACTTAGCTAAAAAATGCAGTATAATACAACAATTACAAAATGCTACCTTCATGAAGGTTATAATGTTTAGTTTTTATTGAAACTGTTTAAGAGTGGTGTTGATTCAACCTTATGATAATTTTGGAGGATGCAGTTTGTGAAGCTGTTGAATTGTATTGCATTATACTGACTCTGATTCTCTTACGTTGCCTACCCTCATTGATATAAATGGCGTGACCACAATTCAGTTCACCAGCATCACAAATTACATCCTCCAGAATGATCACAC
Source organism: Perca flavescens (assembly GCF_004354835.1). Classification (NCBI taxonomy): domain Eukaryota; kingdom Metazoa; phylum Chordata; class Actinopteri; order Perciformes; family Percidae; genus Perca; species Perca flavescens. The sequence goes on from NC_041342.1 coordinate 18,553,033, forward strand.
CTCTCTGAAACAGTTTCAATAAAACCGAACATTATAACCCTCGTGAAGGTAGGAGGAATTGCAGGAATGTTGTGTTATACAACTGTAGTATGAGAAAAACAAACGGTTCTTTTATCGAGATATCTCCAGAAAACTATTTAAATTTTCTCAAGATAGCAAAAATAGTTATCCTTGATTCATTTGTTAGTAGCTAGTTTTTAATACTTCCGAGCAAAAATGCCAAATATCTGGTTTCAGCCTCTCTGTTTTAAAAAAAATAAGATATCTTTGGGTTTTGGACTTTTGGTCGCACAAAACAAGCTATTTCAAGATGTTACTTTGGCCTCTGAGAAATGGTGATGGGCATTTTTTCACTTCTTTTGACATTTTATACGCTAAATAGTTCATTGATTAATCAAGAAAGTAATTAGCAGAGTAATTGATAATGAAAATGATCATTAGTCATAGCTCAAATCAGGTTATCATGGACAACATCTCAATTATCCTGACATAATACAATAAAAGAACTTGTGATTGTGAGATAATGCAATATTATAAAATAATTGATAAACGGCTGTTCTCGGCTTCCGTAAAAGGAATGCATCTCATGATTTTTGTTTCTACAAAGTTACACAAAGGGATGTTTTGTCTGATCAGATGGTCAAAAAAAACTGTAGAACAACAGATTTGTGTGTTTCAGTGTCACATCTGACTCTGCCCCCATGTGTTACAATCGGTGTATCTTCAAAAGCCAACAATTTATTTTAAACATTGGTAAGGAAAGTCAAACTATTTTTCTATGTGATTAAAGGGAAGTCATACTTTGCTTCCTACTTTTCTAAATGGTGTTCAAGCATACTTGCATTTGCTCTGTCTGGAAGCATGAAATATCTTTTGGTGACATTGACCTGTGCTATATGCTGGATACTCTATGCATCTTCTTGTGATAAAATATATTGCTTGAATACAATCTCTATGCATTTGTACATACTTCATAATTGCCTTGTTAGGTAAATGTAAGGCGAACCAGAGAGCCTGTTGCACTGTTTGGTAGAACTTGACCTACTGTATATGATTGCTTTGACTTGATGAGGTTGAGTTGACTCTGTTCTTTTCAAAATGATTTGTTTGGTTATTTTTGTTTTGTACAGCATTCATAAGTTAATTTTGAAAATTTGAAAATTATTAAAATGTAAAACAAACAATATGTTAATTGATGTTTAATGTAAATATGTCAGCACCTCCATCACTTATTACTCTCCAGATTTGTCATTGACATGAAAATTGCATGATACTTGTGGCAGCTGATAAAAGTGTGCCTAAATTTAATTATTTTATACATTGGTTAGCTTATGAATGTCCCCCTGAGGATCAATTATTTGAATCTATATAATATATAACATATCTATCTATCTATCTATCTATCTATCTATCTATCTATCTATCTATCTATCGCTATCTATCTATCTATCTATCTATCTATCTATCTATCTATATATATATATATATATATATATATATATATATATTACATCAACATTTGTTTGTTGATTATATTTTGTATTATTCATCTGAAGTACGTACAAACTAGTTTTAAGTTATATAAAATAAATGTAATGGAGTAAAAATGGTGAGAGGAAGTTAACAAGGATCTACGTAAGCGGTTGCTGCCATGGATGTAGACTACCGGTATTATTATTATAGGACCGACCCTTCACTGTCTATGGGCCGACCCGCCGAGCACAAGGAATTCCATGAAAAGGTCCGAATCCGAAAATATTATATTTATATTATATCTATGGTGTAGCTAGCTCATGAAACAGCGCCCCCATCACGTAACGGCTGGTAAATGTAATCCAGTCGTGTTATGTGTCGAAAGATGGTAACGAAGTCTACTGAATAGGTAAGGTTGACATTCTTTGTTATTTTACGTTAGCTAACTAACATTAGCTAGCTAGAAACAAACAATAAAATGCGGTCATACCACTGAGCAAAATATGAACTGTCAACGGAACGGAAAGGTCTCTAGAAAAATAAAGTATAATAAAGTAAATTGTGAAGACAGTAACTTACTCATGCCTTAAAAATCAAACATAAAGTTAATCACTCAAAACAACCGACAGTTGTTTGCGTTGGCTAGCTTGTTTTCCAGTGTAACGTTACCGACTTAATGAGCATATATGCTACATGTCTATGGCTAATGATGTATCAGCTATCGCTAGCTAACTAGCTAAACTTAGCTACGTTAACATATTGTTTCTATGTGTTTTTGGTTAACGTTAGCTAGCAGCGATGGAGAAATGAGATGGGGATTTCTGGCAACAACCGAAATGAACGGCAATATATGGCATGGATACTTCATTTCTATGACAGAAAGGAAAATGGACTTCGTCGTCAAATAATGTGAGTCAGATGACGTTAAAATGTCTGTTTATATGTCTGTTTGTCACTCAGTGTGTGATTTGAAACAAAAAACTGTACATTTTCAACAATAAATGCAATTGCCACTTTTCACATGCTCTCATGCAATACCGCCATTTTCTCATGCAGTGAAAAGCTAATTTATAGTCTAAAATTATAGAACCCCCTTAAAGCGTGAAAGACTTCAATTTCTGCATTCTGATACATTGTAAAGATGCCGTAGGTAAGTCTTATACAGCTAACTTTCTGTCATATTTGCTGAAACTGACCCTATGTTCCAGTAGAACTACATGGAACATTGGGACATTATGTAATATAAAAAAATTCCAGCTCCTCTGGCCCCACCTACAGCCTGTAGTGCGATTGGCAAAATTCCACCGCTCCCGGTTGATTTTCTCCAATCAGGGCCACAAGGGGTGTCTATCTGCCTGTCAATCACTGCTCAGACATGCACACGCATATATAGCGTTCTCCCCTCCCCCTACCCCATGCACGAGCTGCAGAAAGATTTCCCAAAACTCGGGTATATATTTGAGTGGCTTTTCAGAGGTGGCGTGAGCTCCGGGATTTTAAAGATCTGAAGAACGATGTAGATGTAGCCACATTTCTTCTCGACAGGTAACATAATTACAGTGGGGGAAATAAGTATTTGACCCCTTGCTGATTTTGCAGGTTTGCCCACTTACAAAGAATGCAAAAATCTACAATTGTAATCATATGTACATTCTAACAGTGAAAGACAGAATCCCAAAGAAAATTCCAGAAAATCACATCATATGAATTTATTAAAATTGATAACCATCTGATGAGGAAAAACAAGTATTTGACCCCCTGGACAAACAGTAAGTATTCTGGCTCCTACAAGCCAGTTAGTCTTTCTTTAAGACACAGCCCCAATCCGAACCAATTATCTACATCAAATACACTTGCCTCACCTCGTTACCTGTATAAAAGACACCTGTCAACACCCAAACAACCAGCATCCAACATCACCACCATGGGCAAGACCAAAGAGCTTTCTACGGACATCAGGGACAAGATTGTTGATCTGCACAAGGCTGGGATGGGCTACAAGAGAATCGGAAAGCAACTTGAGAGAAAAGATCAACTGTCGGTGCAGTTATCAGGAAATGGAAGAAGCACCACACCACCGCCAACCTCCCTCGGTCTGGGCCTCCACACAAGATCTTGCCTCGTGGGGTGTCCCTGATCATGCGAACGGTGAGGAATCATCCCAAAACCACAAGGGGGAACTGATGAATCAACTGAAGGCAGCTGGGACCACAGTTACAAAAAGAAACGGTTGGTAACACACTACGCCGTCATGGATTGAAATCCTGCAGCGCACGCAAGGTCCCCCTGCTCAAGAAGAAACATGTACAGGCCCGCATGAAGTTCGCCATTCACCACCTGGACGACTCAGAAGAGGCCTGGAAGAAGGTGATGTGGTCAGATGAGACCAAAATAGAACTTTTTGGCCTCAACTCAACTCGTCGTGTTTGGAGGGCAAAGAACACCGAGTACAACCCAAAGAACACCATCCCCACCGTCAAGCATGGTGGTGGCAACATCATGCTTTGGGGGTGCTTTTCAGCCAAGGGGACGGGACAACTCCATCGATTTATCTTTCACTTGGTTATTAGTAGTCAAAAGTCTACAAAGCTAGGTTGGTGAGCATGATAGCAAAGAATTTCTAATATAAGAAGAAGTTCCACTCCCTCGTTACTTCCGGCTTCTGAACTGGTTGCAGTTCCACCAGAGTTCCATATAGGGGGCGCTCACAGGCCAGTGCAGAATGAATGGGACTCTATGGAGCTATACCCCTCAAAACCCACTTTTCTCAGGATATCATTTTTTGTCTAGTAATTTGAATGTTGCATTCGAAAGGGGAGGCAAAGAAAATACACACTGCTGGGTGTTAGATTTTTTTAAAGTCGTTTTTTTGTTCTAAAAAGCCTTTTAAAATGTCAATGACGTCATACACATATACGGCCGGAGATAGTGCTTTATGGCAAGCTCTGAGACGCTTCCTTTTTTCTCTTGAGACATTGACAACACAGCTGACAGGTAAGGCTCTCCCTGACAATACACATGCTAGAAAGAGGTTTGCTGATGTTTTAAAGACCATGCCGAAATATTCACTCTGACATTCAGGCTTTGCTTCGGATGCTGTCAAGCTGGATCAGACCTTCACTGACCAATCAGCATTCATTAGCAGAATGCTAGCGTGTTATGGGCAACAACGCCCCCCCTGTAAGAAATCAAAAGGACATAAGTACCTGTTCATTCAACTTTCGACCTATAATCCATGTTGAACTTGCAAAAACTACAATCAAATCTGAGATTCTGAGACAATTGGGTGAAAGAGACACATTTAGCCGTCTAGCTCCATAGAGTCCCATTCATTTTGCACTGGACCGCGATCACCCCCAGTGGAACTCTGGTGGAACTGCAACCAAATTCGGTACAATGGGGCTGGATAGGGAGTGGAACGGCTTTCCGTAGAACGGCGTTTGCACGTTTGCACAGTGGTCAGTTTGATATGATGCTAAAATGGCTAACGCTAGCTTGCTAGTTAGCATCGTTTTACTGTTGGTGAGTAAAGTTAACATTGTGTTGGTGTTTAGTTATTGAAAATGTTGTCTGACATGCCGACAGTTCTGTCACACTCCCTTGTGTGGGAGGGGCTTAGGAGACCGTTTGGACTTCAGCAGAAAGGGGGGAGGGACTGAGAAGTTGTCGATGTTCAAGTTTGTTGGTCCTGGATCTTCACAATCTTACCTACAGCAGCTTTAAGGCATCAATTTATTGTAAAAACGGCTATATTTATGGCAAGGAAATCGCAAAATTCTGGTGGCAGGTAACAATTCAAAATACAAAATATAATGGAATATCATTATATTCAGTATTCCAGTAAGGATGCTTCCACATCTGGGACATGGGCACGATAGACTACACTTGACCCCAAAGTCTGTTTAATCAGTAGGCCTATGAACAGGGCTTTTTGGTCACTTTTTTTCCCCCCAAGGAGCATGTTTTGCTCCCAAGTTGAAAAATGTAGGCTACTGCTTTTACTGCTAATTTGTACAATAATACAATCATGTTATGGATACAAAACGTTATGAAGTGTAATGTTTTCTACATTATATTGATCAAAAAATTATCAGTAATGTTGAGCCTACAGCCAACAGTCAATCACAGTTAATGCATACATGTGAACCGTGGATAAATTGCAGAGTTTAACTTCATGATAAAAAGTGACATTACGCAAATAGGGCATAACAGAAAGACTGCCGCTTGTTCAGGGTTTTCATGTGTACCAAAACACCAAATTGGACAACTATTTAACGCGAATACCAAACGTTTTTAACTGGTCATGAAACTGTCAATTTAATACTGATGCCGTCAGACGACCGCGCGGACAGACAGCAGTCGGACCTCCGGCGGAGCTGTGCGCCCATCGCTGCGCAGCCTGTCACCCAGAGCAGTATGATCACCGGGAGAGTCCGGTACAGCCTGAACTCTGCAAATGGAGATCCCGTTAGCAGCTTCACAGCGGAGCGTTCAGTTCCATTCAAAACGATGCAGTTTAGTGGTCTTATCAGCGCCAGCTGATAAGAAAATATATCAAATATATATAAAAATATATCAGCTGTGGAGAAGAGGGAGGCTGGCTGCTGAAAATCTGACGTTTTGGCGGTGGTGATTTCTCTATGCAGGACAAAACCCTGCCAGCTGTCAGCTGATGGCCTCTGCTCGCTCTGTGGCTGTGTATTTAATCGTTGGCTGCGTTTTTGTTAATGGATGTTATGGAGGTTATATTATTTGCTGTGCAGCCTGGACTATATTGCTCTTGCGTTTTAACTGTTACATTTCTCAATTCTTGCATTTATTGGTGGTTCAGCCACCTGTTGAATGTGTGACCTGTAAATGAGTATGTGTATACAGTAGGCCTGCACGATAAATTGTTATAAAATCGCGATCTCGATTCACCCTGTTAACGATTTTAATTTTTAAATTACTTCGATTTATAAAAAAATAAAAAAATATCTCTCACACAGTTCAGGTCTTCACCCTCAGCCAATGACAAAGCGCCTTTTAGTCACGTGTTTCACTCGTCGAGCGAGCGTGGAAGTTCGGAAATAAACCAAATGGATGTTGATGAAAACCCAGATACTCGTGACGAGAATCAGCCAACCACTCAGTCTCAAACCGAAGTCGTTCCGAAAAAAGGCTTGCATTTGGTGGTGTGGAAGTATTTTGGATTCAAGCAAGACGACGTTGAGTCGAGTCCGATGTGATTTGCGAGGTATGCTTTGCCCTCGCTGCAGCACTGCAAAGTAACAGTACAAGACTTTACCAGCACCTCAAACGTCACCACAAAGTGCAACAAGCCGTACAAGGCAAGAGGTCCGAAAGACTTTTCAATTAGCCTATTTAGAGCCATGTTCACGGCCATATTCAGTGCAGTGCGTTAAACTTCTATTTTTGGTAACCTACTTGAATGGCCAGTTGAATGTTGATTCTATAAAAGTCAAGCAGTTAAAGAGTGTGCTAAGAAATCATTCTGTTTTTGATAGTGTACATAATTGCCAATTTGCTAACTCCATTTCTCTAGAAACTGAAGCTGTAGCTACAGCATGTTGAGATGTTTTAATTATGTAAAGACATGTTCAAGGAGTTCAGATAGAGCCAGTATCAGGGCCATATTTAGTTCAATATGTTAGGTCACTATTTTTGGTAGCCTACTGTACTTAAAGTGATGGTTTGGAGTAATTTACCCTAGGGTCCTTTGCACCATGACCTCGAGCCAAACACCCCCCCAGAAGCTTTTTTCACCTGGGTCTAACATTGGGCGAGTTAGGGTAGAGTCGCGTTAGCAGCTGAATAGCTTAGCGCAGGGGCTAATGGACCCACGTTTGTATCTCGTAAATGACCCCACTAATAATGCCCGAAATGATACCAAAGGTCTACACTAGTACATATAGGTTATGCACTCATAAAACGATGGATTGAAAAGTTTGTAAGTACACCAGAAGTTTATAAACACTTGCCTGCTCTCTTCTGCTATCTGTTGCTGCTGCTGCTGCTACCTGCAGTTAGACGAGTGCTTAGGGCTGTCTACAAATTACTACACCGAAAAGAGATACAACAAAAATATGTATTAATTTAATGATTAAATAAGGTAATGTCTCCAAACTTACCTCAATTATTACTTGTCTCCTGCTAGTTATATTACAGCACTTAAATTAAAAAATATTTTTGTTGCATCTCTTTTCGGTGTTGTACTTTGTAGACGTCCCTAAGCACTCGTCTCACAGCAGCAACAACAACAGCAGAGAGCAGAAGCCAGCAGGCAAGTGTTATTTACATAAACTTCTGGTGTACTTACAAACTTTCCAATCCATCGTTTTATGAGTGCATAACCTATATGTACTAGTGTAGACCTTTGGTATCATTTCGGGCATTATTAGTGGGGTCATTTACGAGATACAAACGTGGGTCCATTAGCCCCTGGATTAAGCTAAGCTCTACGCTAACTCGCCCAATGTTAGACCCAGGTGAAAAAGGCTTTTGGGGGGTGTTTGGCTCGACGTCATGGTGCAAAGGACCCTAGGATAAATTACTCCGAACCATCACTTTAAACGGCCAGTATTTACTTTATTTTCTTTATTCATTGAAGCCTCTATGTTTACAGGCTTGTGGTGATGCACAATGTGCTATAGGTGCTAAAAATCTGTTTTGTCATGGTTCATGTGTACAATAAACATCGTGAGAAAAAAATCGTGGCAGAGAATTGTGATATCAATTCTAAACTAAAACATCGTGATTCCAGTACAGTCGCGATGAAGTGCAGAGGATCTCACTGAAACGTGTGCTGACAGACTCTAAGAGCGTACTTTTTATTGTTTTCACTCCGTGGTCCGTCTCAACCTCTTTGCTTAGGAGACGCTTTGCAGGTGGAACGGATCGCGTACTGACACGTGCAGGTCGCGATTTCTGTTTGCGTCATCACAACATTTCGGCCGTATTGTTTCTGTGATAAAAGTATTTCGTCCGAATGCCCTTTTGGGCCATTTTCGGGCGAAAATTTTCGGTGGCCGAATATTCAGTGCATCCCTAGTTTCCTCCTTTGCTTTTTGTCTTTAAAGGTCCAGTGTGTAACATGTTTAATTGTTCATTATCAAAATCTGTGTTGCCCGTTCACAAACCTCATGAACCTTTTTCCAAGTATTCCTTTTGGCTTGAAATTTTACATTTGTATTCGCATGAACTGGGGTAGACGCGCCACATATTCATGAAATATGTTAGCCGGTAAGGGACATACAGGACATACTGCTCCGCCTTTTGTGTTTTCGCTGTCACGTGCTAAACTCACAGGTGCTGCCAATGGGTATCGTAGCTTCTCGAGCCCGGCAAGTTTGAAGAAGGAAATATGGAGGACCACACGTATTCAAAATCCAAATTTCTCAAGAGTCTTCTTCTTCACCCAGAAAAGGATATTGCAAAGAGCAAGAGCCCGGCTTTTTGAAGCGTGAAGGCTACCATAGCTGTAATATGTACTTTGAACTGCGTGGTGCGAGCAAATTTATTTTTTATATATATATATATATATATATATATATATATATATATATATATATATGTGTATATATATATATATATGTATATGTGTATATATATATATATATATATGTATATATATATATATATGTGTATATATATGTATATATATATATATATATATATATATGTATATATATATATATATATATATATATGTATATATATATATATATATATATATATATATATATATATGTATATATATATATATATGTGTGTGTATGTATGTATGTATATATATATATATATATATATATATATATATATACAGTGGGGGAAATAAGTATTTGACCCCTTGCTGATTTTGCAGGTTTGCCCACTTACAAAGAATGCAAAAATCTACAATTTTAATCATATGTACATTCTAACAGTGAAAGACAGAATCCCAAAGAAAATTCCAGAAAATCACATCATATGAATTTATTAAAATTGATAACCATCTGATGAGGAAAAACAAGTATTTGACCCCCTGGACAAACAGCAAGTATTCTGGCTCCTACAAGCTAGTTAGTCTTTCTTTAAGACACAGCCCCAATCCGAACCAATTATCTACATCAAATACACCTGCCTCACCTCGTTACCTGTATAAAAGACACCTGTCAACACCCAAACAACCAGCATCCAACATCACCACCATGGGCAAGACCAAAGAGCTTTTTACGGACATCAGGGACAAGATTGTTGATCTGCACAAGGCTGGGATGGGCTACAAGAGAATCGGAAAGCAACTTGAGAGAAAAGATCAACTGTCGGTGCAGTTATCAGGAAATGGAAGAAGCACCACACCACCGCCAACCTCCCTCGGTCTGGGCCTCCACACAAGATCTTGCCTCGTGGGGTGTCCCTGATCATGCGAACGGTGAGGAATCATCCCAAAACCACAAGGGGGGAACTGATGAATCAACTGAAGGCAGCTGGGACCACAGTTACAAAAGAAACGGTTGGTAACACACTACGCCGTCATGGATTGAAATCCTGCAGCGCACGCAAAGGTCCCCATGCTCAAGAAGAAACATGTACAGGCCCGCATGAAGTTCGCCATTCACCACCTGGACGACTCAGAAGAGGCCTGGAAGAAGGTGATGTGGTCAGATGAGACCAAAATAGAACTTTTTGGCCTCAACTCAACTCGTCGTGTTTGGAGGGCAAAGAACACCGAGTACAACCCAAAGAACACCATCCCCACCGTCAAGCATGGTGGTGGCAACATCATGCTTTGGGGTGCTTTTCAGCCAAGGGACGGGACAACTCCATCGTATTGAGGGGAGGATGGACGGGGCCATGTATCGTGGAATTCTGGACCGACATCTCCTTCCCTCAGTGAGAGAGCTGAAGATGGGTCGAGGATGGGTGTTTCAGCACGACAACGACCCTAAGCACACCGCCAAAGCAACAAAAGAGTGGCTGAAGAAGAAGCACATCAAGGTTCTGGAGTGGCCTAGCCAGTCTCCAGACCTGAATCCGATTGAAAATCTTTGGAGGGAGCTTAAAATTCGAGTTGCCAGGCGACAACCTCGGAACATGAATGATTTGGAGGCTGTCTGCAGGGAGGAGTGGGCCAACATCCCTGCTGAAATGTGCACAAACCTTGTCACCAACTATAAAAAACGTTTGACATCTGTGCTGGCCAATAATGGCTTTTCTACAAAATATTAACATGCTGTTTGTCCAGGGGGTCAAATACTTGTTTTTCCTCATCAGATGGTTATCAATTTTAATAAATTCATATGATGTGATTTTCTGGAATTTTCTTTGGGATTCTGACCTTTCACTGTTAGAATGTACATATGATTAAAATTGTAGATTTTTGCATTCTTTGTAAGTGGGCAAACCTGCAAAATCAGCAAGGGGTCAAATACTTATTTCCCCCACTGTATATATATATATATATATATATATGTATGATCTTAACGCTAGATGGGAGAAATTCCTACACATTGGACATTTTAAGCTGTGTTGTATGTAAATAGCTTTAACCTGTGAGCAGAATACTGTAGGCCTTGAATGCTCAATCTGATATGCCAAGCATATGAGCAACAGTGTGTAAGCCATGTATTTGATACATGCATTGATGCTTTTTGATGTGAACATACACTTCTTTAATGTTTTTGGTCTTTTCAGTATTTGATAATATCTATGGAAAGTTTTGTAATAATATATTGCATAGGCATGGGCCTATAAGATTCTGATGGTATGATAACTTTCAGCAAAAATCACAGAATTGCAGTATTACAGCTTTAAAATGTATTATTTTTAAATGTCTGGGTAATGTCTTTTTTTCCATTGAACACAATGTATTTTATTTTTAAGCACACTGGCAGGGAAAAGGATTTCTAAACTACACTTTCTTTCCTTAATGACTCATAAAAAACAGCTCATACCGCAGGAACGGTATGACAGAAAATTTTAGTGGTTTTGAAACCGTAACTTTTTTCAAACCGTGATATACCTTGAACTACTACCCATAGAATTGCACATACTTTTTGTATGCAGAGAATATTACATAAGAAAGTAGTGGATTTTAAAACTTATTTTGACATTCAAGAAACACTCGCCCTGCTTCTCAGTGAATCCACTGTTACATTTTCTTGCACACAAAATGTTGCATTTATATATAAATAACTTCAACAGTGAAACAGTTAGCCTTAACAAATCACCAGTAAAAACACCTTAAACAGTCAAATTTCAATAGTTTTCCCATTGAACTTTTTGAATTCCCCTTCAGAACACAAGACAAAATAAGACTATTTGCAAAATTGAATGTGCAAAATTATCGTTTTTCTTGAGTACATTGTTTTTGTGATTGTTAGGAGTCGAAATCGCAATCAAAATCTGATTAATTTCACAGCCCTATAATGGCGTTTTAAACTTTCCGCCTCTTCTTTTTAACAAAAGCTTTCATAAAACCTGAATAACTGTTTTAACTGTGACTTCACATAAACACTGCCCTTTCTAGCAGTTTCTAGGTAGATAATACTGTTGTCCGTATAGTTTGTCCAGGTTATTTTATTGGTTCTTCTCAGTAAACATAGCTTTTAAATAATCAGTAACCACAACCAGCAGATATATGTAAAGAAAAAAAAAGTACTATATTCTAGTCTAAGAAGTGGTGGACTAAAAGTGTAACCACTTCAAAGTGCTGGTAAGTAGGGCGCCTGGGTAGCTCACCAGGTAGAACGCACACCCATATGCAGAGGCTCAGTCCTTGCAGGAGCAGCTGTGGGTTCGGTTCCAACCTGCAACCCTTTGCTGCATGTCATTCCCCCTCTCTCTCTTTTCATACCTAAGCTGTCCTATCAAATAAAGGCCTATAATGCCAAAAAAAAAAATGCTGATAAGTAAAGCTAAGCATAAAAATAAAATACACCCTGTGACCTTTAACTTTAAAGTTTAAGAAAAAGTCAAACAAAATTCAATCTTAATGCCCATAGGTATTTATTCACAATGCTTTTTAATACAATTGTTTAATTCTAATGTGCAAGACATATCTTTGGAGTCACCTACATTTTTAGACCGATGAAATGTTATCTACAGTAGCTTCAAGAACGATTTAATGCAGTTAACTCCTACTATGGTCCTGTAGGGACATTAATATTTCCGCCTTGTTAAATGTCTGGTAGACATTTCACAATCCTAGCAAGCATAGTTGTTTAAAGTAAAATATGGTATGATTCAGTTAATTAAATCAATCAATAAATTCTCCATCCATCCATTAAGATTCCCCCTGTTCAATCAATCAGTACAGTTCTTAGTTGCCATACAATATACAACAAACATAATTTCAAATTTTTTAAAATAAGACCTACAGTCTAAATTGTTTTGTTCATTAAAGCCAGTTATTGCCATCTACATTGATACTCTCATTTCACTTGGTCGTGCAAATGAAAATGTCATCAACCCTCTGCCCAGGATACATTGAATGCCCTAGTAGATTCTGCTGGTATTTACATCACACAGTTATAACAGACCCAGAGTTCTCTTCCTCTGCATTCGCTACCAGTTTATTAGTGTCGACTAGATCAGACTGGGACCGCTCATTGTTGAAGAAAAGTGGGTTGTCAAAGGTAGATAACCTTTCAGGAATAGGTAAGCGGAGGCCAGACTTCTTGAAGAGAAACAAGGCGATGACTGCCCCTATGGCAATCACAGTAATGGCCAGCACAACTGCCACAGTGATGTGGTCACGGGTTTGAGGATCCACCGGAGGATTTACTGCACAGATTCAACACGTAGATGATGAGCCAGAAGAACAAATGTATAATTATGAGTAAATTAAAAAGGATAAGGAGATGTAACTTACCAACAGTTATCTCTGGCACTTGTCGTAACACTAGAAAGATAACAACAAAAGGCGTATCATTTCAGTATAATTTGATTAATATTATATTTTACAATCAATTTATGAATATATTTTTTATTTAATTTGTTGATTTAACTAGGGCTGGGCAATATATCAATATTAATTTGATATATGAGGCTCAATATCGTCTTAAATTTTGGATATTGTTGTTGGATTACTCAACAATAACAACTCACAGCGTCACAGCGTACCAGGACTCAATTTCACAGTTTTCCCAGTGGTGTCAGGACAATTACCTTCAATTAAACATACAGTAGATAAAACAAAATAACTGGTCATCTACACATCTAAATCACCACTTGGACTGAACCATACCAACATCTATGGCCAGTTGAACAGGTCAGTAGTTTTACATATCTGGGACTCATTATGGACAATAAACTCAACTTTAAGGAACATGTCACTAACATTTAGAAACGCGCACAACAAAGACTACATGTCCTCCGCAAACTGAAAGCCCTTTCTGTTGCTCCACACCTCCTGCTCCTACTCTACAAAAGCATTATCCAACCCACCCTGCTATACTGCTCACCTTGTTTTTACACAATGCTAACTGCCACCTGCAAAAACAAACTCCCTAAAATCACACACATAGCCTCTAAAATAATCAGTCTCCCCACACCAAGCCTATCACACATGAATGACACAGCCATCACACGCCTCGCACGTACCATAGCAGCTGACACAGACCATCCCCTGAATCCATTCTTTATACTACTTCCATCCGGCTGCAGATACAGAGCACTGAACTGGACTAAAGCCTATTTAAAAAAAGGTTTTGTCCCCACCGCTATCACAATGCTGAACAAACTATAATACTACAACCACCATCTCAGTTGGCTTGCAAAGTTCGCACATCTGATATGTCTATGTGTGTCTCAATGTGATGTTTTTGTATATGTGTTATACGTTTTATGTGTTCTATATGTGGTGCTGTGCTATGGAAAGAAGAGGAAGATGTGTGGAAATGATTATCCCTATGGGACAATAAAGACTATCTATCTATCTATCTATCTATCTATCTATCTATCTATCTTGCAATGACACAAATGTTGTCTTTTCCTGATTTTAAAGGCTGCATTACAGTAAAGTGATGTAATTTTCTGAACTTACCAGACTGTTCTAGCTGTTATATTATTTGCCTTTTCTAGGGCTGTGATGGTATGGATTTTTTCACCGCAATATGGCGGTCAACCGCAACCCCCCTGTTACAAGAGTAGCGTAAGTTAGAGCGAGACTGGCAAGGTGCGTTGAGTGAGTGATGTCTGTGTGCAGTGTTGGAAATTAACATTTTGACTCACCGGCCAAGTTGGTGGGTAGATGAAAAAATCTACTATTCAAGCATATTTTTTACTGGACAAAATATTAAAGCGTGTTTTTTATAATATACATCACAAAACTGCTGGTAGCGATGTTACTGATTAACCGTTCTCTAGCTTAACCCCCGTCATCATAATATCCATGTTATTGATGATTATTTATCAACAGTTTCATTGTGTAATTATTTTGCAAAAGCAACAATAGTCAACCCTACAATATCGCCGCAATAGCAATATTGATATATTTGGTCAAAAATATCGTGATATTTGATTTTCTCCATATCGCCCAGCTCTAGTTTCAACACTATATGTGTTAACTATTCCCTGTTATTGTAAAGGCATAAAGTTAGTATGATGATCTCACCTTTTGGTGTTTTGCAAACATATCCTCTGTCATACCAATGGTTGCCTGTCAACCATTGCCCATTTGTATTTGCAATCAAACCATAACTGTTGTCATCAGGTTGACCTTCACGCCAGTTAGTGTAGTCCATGGTGGTTTTATCCAACCACTTCCAAATTCCTGGGGACAAATTTGAAATTCAGTATTTTCCTCTCTACAGTTTCTTTTTGTGTACTAGATTAAGCATTTTTTTAATATCAGGGGGCGGTGTAGATTGTTCTCTGCAGTGCAAGGCGGTAAAGCAGCAGACATGGAGCGGATATTTTCTTGAACGCTAACCAGGAGGGAAAACTAAAGATAACAAATGAGGACAGCAAGCAAGTGTATCAGGGACACACAGATGTTGGATATTTTCTATTTTTGCACTTTCATTATGGCGTTTCATTGTGGTGAGTAGTAGGGATGTCCCGAATATTTGGCCATTTTCGGTTTTTGGCCGAAATCTTTTTATCACCGAAACAATACGGCCAAAATGTTGTGATGACGCAAACAGAAACCACGCAAGATGTTCGTGCATGCGCTGTGGTACGAGGATTTACGACACTACCCGATCTGTTCCCACGCTAGCCTCCAGCTAACGTTAGTTTAGCTAATAGCTAATTCGGTGGACCGATAGGTGATTATAGCGGGCTGCTGTTAGCCTCCACCGGGAAGCTAACGTTAGTTTAGCTAACGGTTAATTTGACTAACCGCTAGCTGATTGTAGCGGTCTGCCGTCAGCCTCCACAGTTAAGCTAACGTTAGTTTAGCTAACGGCTAATTCGGCTAACCGCTAGCTGAGACAGCATGTAAACTTTAAAAGACCCTCAAAATAAAACTTGAAAATAAACGTTAACGTTAAAACGTTAATATATAACAGTTGTTACGTCAGTTCTACTTTACTTGTGCTCATTTAAAATACAATCACTCAATACTTGTCTTTATTGTTATTACTGTAAAGTCTTAATTTAGCTGTAGCCTGCTTTTCCCATTGTTTGACATAACGTTATTTTAGACCGAATCTAGCTGTCCATTCTGCCTGCACGATCCGTTCTGCGCATTCGTTATTTTAGACTGAATCTGACTGCCTTGATTTTAGTAAAGTTAGTACACAGTCATAGCCATAAATGCAATGGTACTAATAATTGGCATAATTTCTTTTGGTGTTTCGGTTTTCGGTCTTGGTTTCCTCTTTTTCGGTTTCGGCCAAGAATTTTCATTTCGGTACATCCCTAATGAGTAGGCTGTTTTTGAATTTCAGTTTGCACTGTTTATAGCCTATTTTTGGTTTACACATGCCATCTGAGAAATTCATTATTTGTGTCCTTATGACAGCTCATTCCACTGTGTCAGCCACTGCTGATGTTTTTCAATAAACAAATTACATTCATACATTTTTTTTTTTTTTTTTACCAAAAATACAACGAACTGTACAGAAAACAGTTGTAAAATCAATCAGATGTCCGTGATCTGCGTAACGACAGTACAGTGGGACGTTTGCCTTCAACAGAGCGACTGTAATAACATACTGTCATTACTGAGTTTAAACTACATTCTCGGTTATGTTTGCACTGAATAACGCATTCAATAAACAGAAACATAACTCTTGCAGCGCACATGTACAGATGTGCAATATTAGCTCACATATTAAATAGCACCCTCGTGAATTAGCCTACTGTTGCTAACGTACATTCATAAATCCTGCATAACATCGTCCCGTACCTACAGGACCTCAGACTTACTTATTGATGCACGCACAGAGTAGTGTCGACAAACTTAGTCCAATGAGGGGAGAAAAGAAAGTGTGATAGCGTTCCACTAAACGCTTTTTTCTCTCTCACTCGAGACCGCTGTGTCCAACGTTACTAGCAGGTAGAGCGATGGTCTTTTTCACAAATAGGTTGCACGTAAAGGGGGAAAAAGTAGCTTCCACTTAAGGAGCCCTATGTCTTGACTTTGTGTCTTTGCTAGTTTAAGACCGACGCACTGGTCAATTTCCCGTCCAGCGCCTGCGACTAGGATTAGTGCGTTTGACAGGGTGTCCATCGGCACAACCCTAATATATATATATATATATATATATATATATATATATATATATATATATATATATATATATATATATATATATTCCTCATTTGTTGTTGACCAAACATAGTCTGTATGCCTTTTATTATTGCAGGAATAAATAATAAAGATACAGTAATTTTGTAACCGCTTTGTTTCAGAGCTTCTGTTGTACAAGGATCATTTCCTTTGTGTGTAGCTTAATGTTTCTTTTCATGAAAGAGCAGACAATGTGACTGTACCTGTGTGAGTCTTATACAAGCCGATCCAGAACGAGGATTGGCTGTCTTGAAATATTTTAATATTGCTCTCAATGAATTCTTGCTCAGATGGATTTTCAATGCTGGCGAGATTTCCACCTTTTCAAACAAACAAACAAACAAATGAGCAAACAAAAAACAGTAGGTATTTAGTTGAAGCTAAACACAGCTCACTGATAGGGCTGGGCGATATATCGATATTATATCGATATCGTGATATGAGACTAGATATCGTCTTAGATTTTGGATATCGTAATATCGTGATATGACCATAATTGTCTTTTCCTGGTTTTAAAGGCTGCATTACAGTAAAGTGATGTCATTTTCTGAACTTATCAGACTGTTGTAACTGTTCTATTATTTGCCTTTACCCACTTAGTCATTATATCCAAATTACTGATGATTATTTATCAAAAATCTAAGTGTGAAGATATTTTGTATAGATATATATATAACCTGTTTATTATTTATTCATTTGATTTTGCAACTGTTCACTGAAATAGTCGGTTTCTATGAAACTTCTTGTGACATGTTATATTTGGCTTTGACTTTGACTGAACTGCTCTCACTTTGTGGAAAAGAAATATCGGGATATATATCGTATATCGATATTCAGCCAAAATATATCGGGATATGACTTTTGGTCCATATCGCCCAGCCCTACTCACTGATTAAGAATATGTATTAGACCATCCAAAGGAAATCCTTACCATGTCTTACACAGTTAGCAGATGCATCTGGCCACTTAGTCCTATCTTGGATAATAAGGTAACAATATTGCCTAAATGGTAGCCAGGTGTTCGTCTGGCTAAAGTGTCTAGGTGGTTCTGGATCTTCAGGGCAATATCCTGGGAAATCGCTTGACTCTGTTGGTGCCACATCTTTGAATGAGAGAGACATTGATGACACTGGGATTACCTATTTACTGTATAGTACATGACTTCAAATCCAGTGCACTGAAAAAAGCACCTACTGTATGTGTCAATATTATAGAGTGAAAGAAGTACGTCCCATCTACGTCAGAGTTGTAATAATGTTCCAAACAAGTAAACACAGGATGTACCGTATTTTCCGGACTATAAGTCACACTTTTTTTCCTACTTTGGCTGGTCCTGCGACTTATAGTCAGGTGCGACTTATATATCAAAATATATATAATTTAACATGTTTTTAAATGTTAATTCATACTGAAAACATTACCGTCTACAGCCGCGAGAGGGCGCTCTAGGCTTGTGACAACTAGAACGCTCCTCCTAAAGACAACTGAGAAAGAAAAGAGATAACAAACTGCAGGTAGTAAAATATGCAGCCGAAAACGGTAATCGAGCAGCAGAAAGAGAGTTTGAAATGAGGGAGAAACTTATGAGGGAGACTGGCGAAAAGGTGACTCTTACTGCAATGAAGAAAACAAAGAAAGCTAATCGGCTAATCGTGGGCTGAAAGCAACACGGCCAGAGGTGGAGGAACGAGTCGGGAGGGGCTCGTTCATGGTGCAGTTACGTCTCCACGCCTTTTAATACATCCATGCTCCACGCCCTGGTAGCTAGTTGTTCTGTGTGCTATTGTATAGTTCAATAACTGTTAATGTGTTACGTTAACATACCGGACACCTACCGTATTCAGCGTATTGTTCTGTGTGCTATTGTGTAGTTGAATAACTCTTGTATTTATATTCTAAATAAATGCGACTTATAGTCCGGTGCGACTTATATGTTTTTTTCCTCTTCATGACGCATTTTTTGACTGATGCGACTTATACTCCGGAGCGACTTATAGTCCGAAAAATACGGTATGTGGAAATGAACAGTAACCTTTAGGAATGAGTCACACATGAATTTATTAACATTTACATGAGCCTTACCTGTAGACTTCATGCAAATGCTGGCCATTTTCTGTCCGCAGTCAGAAGTCTTCCATTTTCCATTCACATTTACGAACACACAAGGTTGGTACATTGGTTCCCGTCTATCCCAATTGGTTAAGGTGAGACGCCAGCCGTCAATATATCGGAAATATCCACCAGTCTGAAAGCAAAGATTGATCAAACTGCATTCAGCATCAGTAATTCAAAATATAGTCGTTATTTTTTTTTTTTTGGAAATATTTATATAATTAAGTATGAACTCTCACAGCCCTCTCCCTCCCCTTTTATTCTTCTTACAATTAGCAAGTCTCCAACATTGCTGAAAAGTCAGTTAAGAAAAGGGGACAGTGCTTTTGCTGTTGCAGCTCCTAAACTGGAATGATCTGCCTCTTCCCATTAGACAGGCATCTTTACAGTCTGTTTTATTTGTATTTTAGGATTGTGTGAGTTATGTATTGTATGTATTTGATTGATTCCTCTGTACAGCACTTTGGTCAACATTGGTTGTTTTAAAGTCTTGAGTTAAGTCTCGTTCTCACGTTAAACGCAACACGCAGGGAGAGGAGACGGTACCATTAATGTCACCGGCTAGTTTAACCTTAAGCAGCTGTGTTTTGTTGTTTAACAAGCCCAGGTTAACGTTAACGTTAGCCATATAGTCTAGCCCAGGGGTCGGCAACCTTAGGCACGCGTGCCACCATGGGCACGTGGCACCTTAACCAATGGCACGCTGGCAATATGTGTGCAAGAGAGTTATTGATGTGTTGAAATCATGGTTGAAATGCTGAAGCACTCTCTCATCCGCATGCCAAATTACAATGTTCACAGTTGCCGACCTCATAGGTGCCGATACCATGGGTGCTCCGGAGCTTGAGCACCCACGAAAAATAATGAGCACCCACGTGTGCCATACTGCCAGTTAATTTTTACATTATTTTAATATTAAACATTGCAGGTGGTGCTAAGTGGAGCGTCTGTCATAGTGTGATTGGTCATGTCGGTGGCATTGATTTATAATTTCCCACGAAGCTGATTAAACTTCTCATCTCCAATCCTATCTGTGAGAAGGGGCGCTGTCCTGAGTTGAAAGATAGCTTCTACGGCGTGTGTGTTCGTGTCGGCCGCTGTCCATTTCCTAAGGTTCTGAAATGCAAACATTTTTGACTACTTTTTTTTTTTTTTTTTAAAGGGTGTGCGTGTGTGAGCACCCACGGAGGAAAACAAATCGGCGCCTGTGCGCAACCTGTTATTTACGGTAGTTTGATTGACTCATATCTCTGACTGGGAACAATACAAAGAGGATTACCAACGGCCGCTGGGGCAGATGAACTAACGTCTTGTTAATGTAAGGTGGCTACAATTAAACCTTCGTGAGTTAAAAGCCAATACTTATCAGTGCACTCCCCTGTGTAGACCGGCATAAACATGTAGATAGCGATAATTCAATCTGCTCTGTCTGCTCGGTACACTCTTGTCCATTGCGCTGTTTTACGCAAACACAGCTCTACTCTGCAAATAGCAAATTTTTACAAAACAAGCTAAAGCAAGAGCTGTTGGTTTGTAGTTTTTGTATCTTAGTTTGCAGGGATCTTGAAATTTGGACAAATTCTTATAAACTTAAGCTGTCTGAAGAAACCATCCTCTCCGCTGGAGCGGAAAATATGGATGCATTATAAGACCAAAACAAATACATGTGGCTACTTAATATGCACGTGAATGACGCAATCGTTATGTTTGTGTACTTCATTCTTGATAATGATGCTGGTTGTGTTATTATTTTGCCACAGCATCATTTCATTGAAAATGAGACATACAGGACCTGCTTATCAGTCCATTCATCATTAAAGCTGGGCTTTTCCACAACTTTTCGCTTCAGGCTCTTTGACAGTGATATTTTTGTCAGCCCATTTTCCACCAATCAGGACTGCATACTAAAACCATGTTTCCATAATGATAATAATAATAATAATATACAATAATAATAATTACAAGGTCCTGATTATTACAGATTCCCTGGATATTACATTTTGATGTGATTTCATAAAAGAAATTATGTTAACATGGCACACTAATAAACAAGACATTTGTTGAGGGAAACCGCAATAACAATGATAAGTAATTTACATTTTTAAATCACAGCGCCCAATGGTGTCTGCTCTGGCTGTTCTAGTGTTAAGGAGATTGAAACCACATGACTTATTCCAAATTTTTATTAACAGTATAGGCTGTATTGGTATACCCTTATAGGCTATATATCATGATTTATTGTGAGAAACCCAAGCCATTCTATTTAAATTTAGACATTCAGCACCCATCATATAGCCCAAATGGAATGATCTTTTGTTTTGTGCGTGCATGTGTGTAATGAGAGGGGTTAGGGGGTTAGGACTTGATTGCACAGCTTTGTTCCTATCAAATTTTATTACATTAAATTCATTTTACATACTTGTGAAGGAGTGGGACTGGTTTTAGGATGACTGAGCCCCTGATAATGTTATTGCTGCAACTTTGCACATATTTGGTGTGAATGTGTTTGTAAAATTGTATGTTTTGTATTCCACTTGCATTGAATATTTATTGCTCTACCCAACTGCCCAGGGACTACAGGTGGAAAATAGCAATTGGGCTACATCCTGTTGGATGCATTTCTCCTTGTTTTAAACAATGTTAATTTTTAATTATGCACTGTCCCTGTTTAAATAAAATTACATTACAATTTCTAAGGTAAGCATCTTCAGTTTAAGAGGCTTTCTGCTCTGTACCTCCATTTTGTTCAGTCCAATCCACAGAGGAGCGTTGAGATTCAAAGCCAGCAGCTCAACATAGGCCTGTGACCACTCGTTTCGCAGGCTAGCCAGTTTGGCACCATCACCTTCGCAGTGCTTTTTGGCTTCATCCCAGTTCATTTGTTGAGTAACAACCTTGATAGACTCATTAAGTATTTTGACATAGTCGGTAGAAGTTGTTGGTTCAGGTGAGTCTGGGAGGGATGGGTCTGTTTAGGGTGAGAAATTAGATACATTTAGTTTTTCTATCCTTGTTAAAGGTCCCATGGCATGGAAATTTCAATTATGAGGTTTTTAAACATTAATATGTTCCCCCAGCCTGCCTATGGTCCCCCAGTTGCTAGAAATGGCGATAGATGTAAACCGAGCCCTGGGTATCCTGCACTGCCTTTGAGAAAATGAAAGCTCAGATGATCCGATCTGGAATCTTGCTCCTTATGAGGTCATAAGGAGCAAGGTTACCTTCCCTTTCTCTGCTTTGCCCGCCCAGAGAATTTGGCCCACCCATGAGAGAGAGAGAGAGAGAGAGAGAGAGAGAGAGAGAGAGAGAGAGAGAGAGAGAGAGAGAGAGAGAGAGAGAGAGAGAGGCTTTCAAACGAGCAAAATGGCAGTTGTCAAGGCCACACCCCCACTTTCCACCTTCCTCCTCAATAGCTACAGACACAGAAATGGCACATACTAAGGAAAGCTCATTGTGGAACTGGTTCTAGTGGCTGTAATTCTGCACCAAGGCTGAATTTCGGTAAAGAGATTTCAGATCCAGTATTAGGGGACCACTAAGGTCTATATAAAAGCATCCAAAGAGCACCATGTCATGGGACCTTTAAGTTCAAGAGCATTGTTGTATAGATTCTTAAGTAGGGCTGTGACAACCACAATACTGCGGTGACGTAAAGCTCCCGCGGAGCATTTATTTATTTTTTTATTAAATTCTTTTCGCTGGTCAAAGTTACAGGAGTGCATATGTAAGAACACGATAATAATTGTTTAGTTATCATCATTGACTGTCTTCTATCATATGTATAAGGGATTCTGGATTTTAAAAAAGTGTTTGTCACTTTGGCTTTGCACAAAGAGGATGGACCATCCATTAAACATATCGGGGGATTTCTTTTGTGTGTCCAATTATTATGAATGATTTCTAGCTTTTAGTACTTCCTACTTTTAGAACTTCCCGTTCCTAGCTGAGATTTACGGCATAGCGCTTCAGTGTTTTACCATTGTACTTCACACTGCATAAATTAGATTAAATCGGCTAGCTGAGTTTTCCTCTGTTTATAGCCTGCCTTCTTTTTTTTTTTTTTTTTTAGCCTAACATTGTTAAAACAGAGCAGATTATTTTGGTAGAGAGAGCAACAAGTTTGCTGAATGACAAGTCACCCTCTCTCTGCTCAGCTGCTAGTCTGCTGTGCTGCAGAGAGCCTCTGCTCCTGCAGTGTGTAAGCCCTGCCCTAAAAATCTTTGACAATAGAGCTTTCTAAACTGTCTGTGAAATCCATCAAAGGAGAGGAGAAAAAGTAGAAGAGACACTGATTTAAGGTGTTTATTATATTCCTATGGTTAAGACTCACTTCCTTAAACCTGCAATAACTACATTATTTTACATGTTTTTGTCAATTTAGGGGCGGTGACAATAAGAGTTAATAAGAACATAGTCCCTACATGAAACTGCTCACAAAAATGTTTGTGGATTAGCCTGAGTAACCGGATCATGATTTTCGGAAAGAGACACTGCTGTGGAGTTTTTCAGTTATTTGTTCTAAAATATTATATATTATCAATTGACTTTGCTTCATGACCCACGTAGCGAGGTGGGTTGGATCAAGGTCAGGCAAGGGACGATTTCAATATGAATTGCACACGGCCTGGGTCGCTAACAGCCGGGGTGGGACAAATGATGTGATTGGTTGGAAATGAGAGTCGTCACAGGTCATCGCACACTTTAAAAAAACAACAACAACATAGATTTTGTCTGCTTTACGCTGGATTTTCACAGGCAGATTTAACAACAGCAGAGCAAAGCGGTTCAGTTCATTTCTGCCCATCTCCAATGTTGACTCCATGAGTTGAACTTTTGCAGAGCGATAGCTTGTAAAAACTTAGTGAAAATAAGCTTGGTTTACGTTTCTCAGCACAGCTGCTCTCACTCCCCTCTTTCGCACGAGACGTCTCCACCCTGCTATTTCTTTCTCTCTCTACTGTATAATGACAAATTCAAATACCTACAAAACATTAGTAAATGTGGTATACAGCTGGACTGGAGTATTTGACAAGTTAACTGTTCACTGAATATGACATGTAAAGCCCTGCCGGTTTCACTTAAGGTAATTGTTATGCATAGCTCCCTGGTAGTGACCCAGGTCGTACCTAAATTGTCATGACCAGGACTATACCCATGTTGACTGACTTGGTTGGAATTTCCAAACGAAGAATTGAACACAGGTCAGATAATCAGGGCCCAACCCAGGTCATTTGTGTGAAAGAGGTATTAGTCATGAACACGCCATATACCATGTGCCTGTTGTTATAGTGCGTGTGCCCACAACTATGGTGCACACTGTTTAAGCATGTGATAGGTGAGGCGTAGCTGATGGTATTATGTTTTGTCTGTTAGGGAAATACAGAATATCTGGTGAATGTAAAAGTTTAAATATAATAATTAATAATAATAATAATAATAATAATATCAAAAAATTGGAATATAGACAGGGATCAGGGTAATCAAAGTACCATGGCAATCTCTGTATGTAACAAATACAAATGGACAATATTGTGCCAGCCATTGTGGATTTAAAACCTTCTAGTCCATATTAAATGCATTCAAGAGAAAGGGCAGAGAATAGGCTTACCAACATTTTTAAGACAGACATATCCATTAGTGTCATTGCAGGAGCTTTTTTGCCATTTCCCTACACCAGTTTTGGGATTGGTAGTCATCACAACACATCTTTTCTGTTGAAACACAGCAATGGTGAGTTAAATAGAAAACTACAGTAACATCCAGGTGACTGACAGCATCTTTCCCATAAAAAAAAAATTACTAATTGGCAAAATATTATCATTAGTTGACCAAGACATCAACTATCTCTACTGACTAAGAGGAGGCAGCCCTAATGTCACTGCATACACATTTAAATCACCAACATGAACAAACCAATTAAAATAGCAGGGGACCCAATCATTTATATACAGTATACTGTATTTTTAAAAGGGTTAATTGTAAATTCTTGATTTATTAATTATTTTATTTATTTAGACATATTATTATAATTATCTTTAGCAAATAATCCAAGTCAAGACAAATTAAGTTGTATTGCACATTACAGTGTGTCAAAGTATTTACTCAAATCGTTGGCCAGTTATATAGTTCAATACCCATTATCTTAAATGAAAAATCAGGATCTCAGAAATTTGTATGTATATAAACGGAAAATATATTACAAACAATACAGATGCATATTATTAATCAAAAATAACCCCAACTTGTCATAAAGTGTATGTTGGCTCCAAGTCTAAACAAATTAAGTGGTATTGCATAGGCATGGGCAAGTTACCAGTTTTAAGGTATACCACGGTATGAAACGGTATCAGACTAATTCAAGGTAATGTAACGCTGTCTTTGAGTGAACGTTTGCAATCAGCTTTGAGAGTTAACGTAGCATGTCTGATAGTGAAACAATTACTTCATGCTGCTACCGATGCGGATAACATGGCTAATGTCAGCTATTTTCCTGCCTAACTTAACTTTACTAAGCAGAAAAGTACACATTTTCTGCAAAGTTAGTACTTTTATTGTGGTGTTAAAATAAATTGATCTGGTAGCACATCTGTTGTTTAAGTGTTTCACCGTTGTGTACATCTGGTTTTGCGACTATCTGTGTTGTACAGAGAGAGCACATATATGTGTGTGCACAAAGTAAACACACACACACACACTCTCTCTCTCTCTCTCTCTCTCTCTCTCTCTCTCTCTCTCTCTCTCTTTCTCCACATGTGTATGTGTGTATTTACATTGATAAAAATAGAATTGTAGCATTATTTATATTATTCATAGTAGGGGTAATTGTAGTGATATATCTTTTTACATATAAACAATTAGATCCTACGGAGCCCCCCTGGTCCCACTTTGTCAAAAAAAATTAATAATAACTATCTCGTGGCCACAAGATAATTCTTCTTCATATTTTATAGCCTATATTTATACTTTTTACATGTATATATGTCACAAAGTGGAGCCAGGCAGCCAGAGTTTTCTTATGTTGTATATAGTGTGGTGTTTTGGGTGTTTTATTTTGTATACAGTGTAGTGTTTTGGTTTGCCTGGCACAGAACTGAAGACTCCTCCCAGCGCACCTTAGGCAGATCTCATCAGGAGAGATGCTGAGGAACACGGAACGCGCTCCAACACACCGGGAGCGCATTTTGATAATGAATGGCTGAGACTCAAGGAGGAAAGAGGAGCGGATAGAGAGCGAAAAAGAAACGTTGGGGACGCTACAGGAGTGCAGGACGGACCACAGATAGACGGGCAGGACAAATTTAGATTTCGAATACGTGTGGTCTAGGGATGGGCATGATTAATCGACGATCGATAATTGATCATTAAGAATTTCGTCGATCACAATTTGTTATCGATAACTAATGCAGGTTACGTAACGTAGTGTGAGTCTTGAAGCAATGAAATGAATTTCACTATGTGGCAGCAATTAAACATTTTTTAAACAATTGATTTCAAAAGTAATCATGAAGAGGTCATGGCGAAGTGTGGCGTGGGACCATTTTGATTTAAAAAATGACTTAGTTCACTGCAAACACTGCGATGCCGTGTATAAGAACAGCACGGCCACGACTCAAATGATGTACCCTGCAATGGTGCATCCTGCTCTCAGTCTCAACCTAGCATTGTATCGGCCTTAGCACGGAGGAGCTGCGATGCACGAGCAGAGAAAATTGTTGCTGTGCTGCGAAACTGGTTGAACTGGGAGAGGCAGTGGAGACCGGTAGGGCGGCTATCCCACAGGTTCATGGAGACAAGGCTGTGACACGGACGAGGGGAGCGCAAACACTGGAGTGGCGGCCTCCCAGTCCTCTGCTATGGCTCAACTCCTTTGGGAGCACTGTACCTGTGCATCCTGGCAACGTCCCCTCAGAGCGGGTGTTTTCGGCGGCTGGACTGGCGGTCACCAGGTCGCGGTTGCGTCTGACCCCAGATCATGTCAACATACTTATCTTTCTCAACAAAAATCAGTAGACTGGTGCAGAAGTTGTATCTGAGTTACTAGTTATGTTTTATGAGGCTTTGTTAAGTAGCCTAATTCATTGTTTAGGTCAATCTCTCTCACCCTCTTTCTTGACTCTGTGCCTTGAATAGTTTTGAGTTACATTTTGACGAAACCTGTCAGATCAAAGTATTATGTTTTTGGTTAAGTTATTGTTTAACGTGATTCTTTTTTTAATGTATTTGTTATTTGGGAACAAACGAGGGTCTCTGTTTAAGAACACCGGCTCGCAGCTGCAGATTCCGCTGCTTTAGAGCACTGAAGCGCATATATCAAGTTTAGTTTAACGTCCAATTTAACTGCCACAAGTTGCTCTTCTTGTAATAAAGATCTCACCGAAGAAAAACGCTGTATTTTTGTATTTTCATTGCATTTTTAATTTATAAAAAGTTTAATAAATAATGAATTTTAATATAAAAATATTAATAATTAATCAATAGTCATTAATTCTCCCGACGATTGACGAAGAAAATGTAATCGAATGCCCATCCCTAGTGTGGTCCTCCATGTCTTCCTTCCAAACTTGCCGGGGCCGGGAAGCGACGATACCCATTAGCAGCAGCTGTGAATCGAAAACGCAAAAGGCGGAGCAGTATGTCCTGTAGGCTATGTCCCTTACCGGGACGGCGCATCATTCTGGAGCATCTACCCCAGTTCATGCAAGCGCACATGTAAAATTCCAAGCTAATAGGAATACTTGAAATTGATGGTGGTGGTCAATATTCATGAAAAAAGACAAGTTTGTGAAGGGCAATACAGATTTTGATAATGAACAACTACAAACGTTACACACTGGGGCTTTAAAGTTAACTTTTATAATATAGTGTAGGAGGTTATTGTGAAGTGATTCTCAGTTTCTGTGCTCTGTAGGCTATGTGCATTTAACCACCTCGTGATTTATTCAACACTCCATGTCTGTAGCCTACTTGTAACATTGGTAACAGCTACAGCTAATATCATTGTGCACTGTAAGTTTATAGCTGCTGCTTTTAGTTCACTTCATAACTATATTATATATACTGTGTACTATATATTGGAGCCTGATTCTTTGACCGGAGTCAAGTCCATATCTGCCGCCTCAACCAGTTAAATTGTGGGAGGTCAAACCCCTCCGTTTCACAGCTGACATAATGGAAAATAAGTTGTTGTTATTATTTCAAAATAATACATTTTATAGCTCTAATTGCAATACCGCAATACCGTGAAACTGATGTATTTTTGCTGAAGGTTATCATACTGTCAGAATCTCATACCAGCCCGTGCCTAGTATTGCACATTACAAATTGTCAAAAAGGTTTTACCTCTAAATTTTCTCGCCTGAAGTCATGTAAACGTCGCATCTGCAATGGAAAATAAGGATGTCAGAAATGTGTTATAAACATGACAGAAGTTGACACAGTTGTGCAATGCCTCTTGCACACATTTCAAAATAATACGTTTTAGAACTGTAATTGCAATACCGTGAAACCGTGGTATTTTTGCTGAAGGTTATCATACCGTCAGAATCTCATACCAGCCCATTCCTAGTATTGCACATTACAAATTGTCAAAAAGGTTTTACCTCAAAATCGTATCGACCATAGTCGTGAAAATGTCGCCTCTGCAATGGAAAATAAGGATGTCAGAAATATTTATTATACCAAAAAAATTTAGTCTAAACATTACAGAAGTTGACACAGTTGTGCAATGCCTCTTGCACAGTAAAGTTTAAACATGTTAACTACCCCAAAATGGTCCTCCATTCTTATTGAAGTATATTGGCGCTGCAACAAAAGAGAAACTGTCACATTTTCATTAAAAACTGTAAAGGATTAGTTAGTTATTTAGTGTAGCACATACTTCTTGTACTTCAAGTTATAATAACAAAATTACAGTGTCCACTTACTTCATTCCCCCAGTTGGTGTATTGCACTGGTCGCCCATCAGTCCAGAGAAATCCATAGCCACGTGCACTAGACAAACCAATCCACAGGTCTGTGGTTGGTGCCTCAGCCAATTTAGTAGTCAGAAACACTGAAAATGTAACACATACTGTTCATTTGAAGTTGTCAACAGTAACGTTACCTAAGTGAATACAGCGTGTAGTTCCTTTTTAGCAACAGTTTGCTTTATTTGCACATATGTCTTACAATTACATTCTAGGATATAGTATTATTTCTCTCACAGAAAGAGTCTTTGGATCAAAATAAAGTCCATTCAGCATTACGGATATCACACATAATGTTAGCTAATGAACATCTCGGATCACATTTTCACTTATTACCACTACTACTGTCATTACTAAACGTGCCAAAATATGAATATAACGTTGCCGTCAGTAGGCTTATTTGCTAGCTAACCACCGCTAGGGGCAAATTCAGCACATAGATGGTGCCTTCGGATATGTGAAACAGGTGATTTAATATCACCGCTCATTTTACATACAGTTTAGCAACAAAACAAAATGCTATGGGAACATTACTACTACATGTTTTTTCATGCTGGTTTTGAGCGGTATGCATCCCCACTAACCTGGAAAACATTTTAAACAGTAAGTGAATACAGCGTGTCAGAGGAATACAATGTTAGCTTTTTGTCTCACCTGTAGTCTGGTAAACAGTAACTTCATCAAATTCAGTGCGTACCGTATCAATGTATA
This sequence comes from Perca flavescens, assembly GCF_004354835.1. NCBI lineage: Eukaryota > Metazoa > Chordata > Actinopteri > Perciformes > Percidae > Perca > Perca flavescens. Next base: position 18,583,015 of record NC_041342.1, read on the forward strand.
TAGCGGAAACACTGACCCAGCCACAATCTTTTTCAATGCAAACAACTTCAAATGTGTATAACTGTTCAATAACAAAGCCCATTGTCTCTGCCTGACTCTATTTGGACACCCAGCAGACATTTTACATTTTTATAAAATATGCATATGCATTTATGTCGTCAGGTTTATGTGCTGCTTAGTTTTATCCACACAGGTGCCATTATTTTCCTCTCCCTATGTTTTGTGGGCTGCCTGTACATTTCTCGATTCTTTTTTTTTCATTCATTATGGCCTTAAAAGTCTTCCATTTTACTTGTAGAAACCTGCAGACACCCTCAAAAACTGGAAAAAACATACTGTAATAGTGGAATAAACACACCTTGCACTTGTCTTGAGAGAATTGAGGCCAGATTTCCTCCCATTGTTCTGCATTGTGTCCTTGCTCCAACCCACGTGTCCTTCTGGCTATTAATGATGCTGTAACACTATAGGTGAAAAAATCAACCGCTTAGTGTGATATCTCAAAAGAGCAGTAGCTTATTTTTTTTTATCCAAAAATAGATAAATGCCTTTTAAGACTGTTTGCCCATTTCATGCAACATCAGTTGTATTCCCATCTTACCAAACAACTATAAAAATCTAAAGTGGTCTCTGACCTTTGAGGCAAGTTTTTCCCAGTTCTGTGGACAGCCACCTTTTGGAAAAACTGTTGGTGCTACAGTGGCATTGGCAGGTGGTGAGCCACTGCGTTTACAAATTGACTTATGCTCATACCCACAATTATAATCATGCCAGAACCCTGTAAGTCAGTCAAAAAATATTAAATAAATAGTTCAGCAAAAACAATGAGCATTACATTTAAAACATAATCTCAGATCAATTCTTTATTAAATTCATTATATGAAAGTATGCCAGTGCAGGTTAATCAAATTTAAGTTACTGACCCATGGATATAGTCATGACGGCACAATTCTCATCATTGCGTAGGAAAACAGGTTGATTTTCATCCCACCGTGTAAACACCACTGGGGAACCATCCATCCACCTTTTGGAACACAGTAAATTCAATTGAAAATTTAAAAGACATCATGGCACGCTCTTACTTTCATTTCCATCTTGTTCTTTTTTATAATAAGTAGTAATACATTGTTATACAACGCCACATAGTTCTAAAAATAAGCTCTGCTCTTGAATCCAGACAGAAAAATCCACCAGATTTTGTTCATATTTAAAGCTGCACTAATTAATACTTAAGGCTGTGCAATTAATACAATTTTGATCATGATTTTGATTTTGGCTTCTAACGATCACTAAAATCACATCAGAGCGGTAACAAAATGATTATTATGCACACTACGTTTTGGAAGTAAGCTATTTCGTCTTGTGTTCTGAATAGAAAAAAAACAACTTAAAATGTGAAAAGTATTAAGGGAAATTTCACAGTTCAAGGTGTTTTCACTGTTGATTTGTTCAAAAGGAGCACTAACGCCACAGGTCTTATGTTGACAACGTGGACGCAGATATAGGAAACTCCGAAGGCAGTCGCAATATTTACCTAGCCGTCTAGGCTAACGCTGTTGCGCTAACGTTAGCGAAACGTCAGCGTAGTGTTAGCTAGCTAGCTGTCTAAACTTGTGAAAAGTTGAACAGCATCCCCATCCAAGTAATAAATAAACACTAGGTAAATATGTTGTTACTGGAGCTAGTATGCTACCATCAAAATGTGAGATATCTAATCAATATGTATTTACAACCGTCGGGGGATTTTACAGGTGGGACTGGCAAGTTAGCCCATAGGGCCTAACAAAATTAAGTGTTTGGTTCTGGTTCCCGACCGACCCTGTCAATTTATGTGCGACCCAAATTTATTTTATGAGCTTGGGGAAGAAATGATACAAATTAAATAAATACACAAATAAAAAGTTTGAGGCTACTATATGTTGTGTTTAATGTCGTTCAAGAGGATGGCAACGTAGCAAGCAAACCCGATCAATTGAAAGGTAAACACCCTTTAGAGTGCTCTAACGTTACAGCATGTCCCTGTGGCTCAATGGAGGTGGCTAGCAGCAGAGAAGCTAATGACAACTTCACAACACAATTAATTTGGATACAAGCGTTGCATTATGGAAGATAGATGGGATTCTGAACAGCGATGCCTGCGCGCGCACACACACACACACAGCAGAGCCGTTGTGTGTGCGTTACTTCACGCAGCACATGTAACTGATTGGAAATGATAGCTACAGATTATACATTATTTACTTCCGCTGGAGCAGATGAACTAACGCTACACTCGTTACTGTAAGTAGCCTACAATAAACCCTCAATGATTAAATAGTCATTACTAGGGCTGCAGTTATTGATTTTTTTTGTAATCGATTAATCTAGCACTTTATCAATCAATTAATCGGATAATTTTTTTAAACAACCAAAACTAAATATATGTATCTAATGTAAATATGAGTTGTACTCGGACACCAAACAGGCTTTTCAAAATAGGTCTAATAAGTACCAATACAAGCTGGAAATGTAAAACGGAGATGGGCACCTTGTTGCATCTCATTTGGGAATGCTCCGTGGTCAAACCATTCTGGCATAACATATTGGAGTTCTTGGGGACATGGGCAGGAGTGACCATGCCAAATTTCAAAAAAATATTAGTTATACTCAACCTATTTTCATTTATATATTTGATTATAATGTCACACAGCTCTGTTACACTTATGGCTGTTTCGAGAGAGAGAGAGAGAGAGAGAGAGAGAGAGAGAGAGAGAGAGAGAGAGAGAGAGAGAGAGAGAGAGAGAGAGAGAGAGAGAGAGCAATCAGCTGTTTTTCTGAAGGGTTAGTCAACGCGTCAGCTCTTTAGATCAGATTGTGGTCACCACTACGTATTTTCTTGTCATTTTGGTAGTTGTGTTTGGTGTAGTTCCACCATCCATACGACTCTGTGATTTACTTTTGTCCTGTTTGTGGAATGGATGATTAAGTTAGACTCCATGTTTTCTGTTGAGATGCTAAAGCACTGACTTTGTTCTATTATCGTGGTAAGCTAGTTTTATTTTGCAGTAGACACACTGTACAGAGTATTAGTTTTAATTACGTTTGAACTGATTCCAAACTTTGGACACTTTCTGTTGTTTTCTCCAGCCTGTCTCTTAGCCCCTCACTATTTACGCTCTGGCATGTGTCGCCAGCAGCAGACTGAACCGCGTGCGACAGTAAAAATGCTCCGTGCGGAAACACCGTCCGTCAGCGATACAACATTGGTAACATTGATTTAACGAAGCTTCGAGGCAAGTCATTTTGCATTGAGGATTTTTTGTAATGAAATTATTTGAGTTATTCGAGGAATCGTTTCAGCCCTAGTCAATACTTCAATCAGTATACCCACCTACCTGTTCTACAGGCATAAACATGTAGAAACCGATATTTCAGTCTGCGCTGTCCACTCTTGTCCACCGTGCTGTGCAAACAAAGCTCTACTCTGCAAATAGCAACTTTTTACAAACAAGCTAAAATGAAAGATGTCAGTTTGTAGTCTGAGTGCATATTAAGTAGCCACATGTATCTGTTTTGGTCTTATATATTGACAGGTGTACCGCTCCAGTGGAGAGGATGGTTCGTTTAGACAGCAGCTAAGAGTTTGTCCAAAGTTTTAAGATTCGTTGCAAATTAAGATAAACAGTTAGACTACAAACTGACATCTTTCATTTTAGCTTGTTTGTAAAAAGTTGCTATTTTCAAAGTAGAGCTGTGTTTGCACAGCGCGGTGGACAAGAGTGGACAGCGCAGACAGAGCAGACTGAAATATCGGTTTCTACATGTTTATGCCTGTAGAACAGGTAGGTGGGTATACTGATAATTATTGACTATTTAATCATTGAGGGTTTATTGAAGGCTACTTACAGTAACGAGTGTAGCGTTAGTTCATCTGCGCCAGCGGAAGTAAATAATGTATAATCTGTAGCTATGTGTGCGCGCGCTGTTCAGAATACCGTCTATCTTCCATAATGCAACGCTTGTATTGTGAAGTTGTCATTAGCTTCACTGCTGCTAGCCACCTCCATTGAGCCACAGGGACTTGCTGTAACGTTAGAGCACTCTAAAGGGTGTTTACCTTTCATTTGATTGTGTTTGCTTGCTACGTTGCCATCCTCTTGAACGACATTAAACACAACATATAGTTCATGAGTCGTTTCATCTGCCCTGTAACGTGTTGAAGCTCCCCGGCATGCTGCTGCCGTAAAACTGGACACGGCAACGTTAAGTGCTGCTGCGGCGACATCGGGTCCTCTTCCAGCATTGCTGGAGGACAACAGGCATCTTGCATCGCAAGAGTGCTGTACAAAAATGTTATTATAGTTCCCCTCAAACCTTGTATTTGTGTATTTATTTAATTCATATCATTTCTTCCCCAAGCTCATAAAATAAATTTGGGTCGCACATAAATTGACAGGGTCTGTCGGAAACCGGAACCAAACAAAATTTTTTATTAGGCCTAGTGTTGCTTTAAATTGGGCCTAAAATAACGTGTGGGTGGCCTAAAGCCTTCTTACACACCTTTTTAGTACATAGAATACTAAGCTAATAAAATAATAATTGTTGGCATGATTTTATAAAGACGATATCATTGTCCATCGTGATGGCTGGCCGACATCACGATGGAGAGCCACCATCGTGATGCCCCCCCACACCTTGTCAAACACACTAATCCTAGTCGCAGGCGCTGGACGGGAAATTGACCAGTGCGTCGGTCTTAAACTAGCAAAGACACAAAGACAAGACATAGGGCTCCTTAAGTGGAAGCTACTTTTTCCCCCTTTACGTGCAACCTATTTGTGAAAAAGACCATCGCTTTGAGCAGACTGGATTGGCTGTAGTGATACATTCTCTCTCTCTCCCTGTCAGTTGTAGCTCGCTCTACCTGCTAGTAACGTTGGACACAGCGGTCTCGAGTGAGAGAGAAAAAAGCGTTTAGTGGAACGCTATCACACTTTCCTTTCTCCCCTCATTGGATAAGTTTGTCGACACTACTCTGTGCATGCATCAATAAGTAAGTCTGAGGTCCTGTAGGTACGGGACAATGTTATGCAGGATTTATGAATGTACGTTAGCAACAGTAGGCTAATTCACGAGGGTGCTATTTAATATGTGAGCTAATATTGCGCAACTGTACGTGAGCTCTGTAAGTGTTATGTTTCTGTTTATTGAATGCGTTATTCAGTGCAAACATAACCGAGAATGTAGTTTAAACTCCGTAATGACAGTATGTTAGGTTATTACAGTCGCTCTGTTGAATGCAAGCGTCCCACTGTACTGTCGTTACGCAGATCACGGACATCTGATTGCTTTACTGCACCATAGTTAAGTGAAAGTAGGTCAAGTTGTAAAACCTACCAGCAGGGCACCATTTACAGAGGGCATTTACATGTATGTCTAATCGTTTCTATGTTAATTGTTGGCCCATAGTAGTAGAAACAAATATTTATGTAAACAGATATGAGCTACACCCCCCATTCCCCCCCCAGCCCCGATGACAGTATCATCGTCCATCACGATGTTTTAATGGAAACATCGTCAACTGCCAATTTAGAGGACATTGCCCAGCCCTAGTGGATAGCTACCTTAGAGACTACCTTACCTGTAGGCCAGTAAGCCTATCGTCAATGTGTGTTTTTTTTTCCCCACAAATATGCCAATTTATATTTGCAAATATGTTGAATTCATGTTAAGTCATTTTAATTTTTGACAAAACATTATACAAATTATTATACATTGTACCATAATTTGGCAGCCCCCCTGCAGTAACTCTGAGGACCGCCTAGGGGTCCCGGACCCCCTGTTGAAGATATCTGCTTTAGTCTATTTTTAATCATTGTTTTGGTTTTCTGGCCTGCAAACTCAGCTCTTATCAGCTTCCTTACCAGCCATGGCAGGCATCGGTTTAAAAAGTTATGATAAACCTATTGAATACTACCTGCCCGGTGCTAAACAGAAGATACTTAAAGTTAGAAACTAGCTATTGAAAAAAGGACGCATCTACTTTGTAGTAAGCTAAAGAGAATTATATTTCCCTCAGGAGTTGGTAAAGACACTAAGAAAATTAGATTGAATATTTGGCTTACTTACTTATTTGGGTGGCCATAAATGTGTGATGGCCATGACTAATTTGCATTGTTTTGATGCGCCTGCAGCTAGAGCCAGGCCAACCTTGCAACAGCAACTATTTAAAAATGTTCCAATGATATTACATAGCCTACAGCACAACACATTATTCAACTGGTCACACCATCTACACGTCACATAGTTTTGATCCTTTTTTAAAACTTCTTTTCTTATTTTTATTTAATCCATTTAATACATACTCACCCATATGTTCTATCAAGATCTACGTTCAGGCCTATCCAGTAGGACCCATGACTTCTGGACACCTACACACAAATCGAGGCACACAGTAATACCAGCAGTATTTAAATTCCAGTTTGTTCTGAGCTTAAATGCCATGGCTAATAAGTTATTTCAGTAATGTAGAATAAATGTCACTCACCTGTTTCCATAAAAAGACACTTTCAGCTTCACTGTTGATAGTTACCAAGTCACTATGCTTCTTTTGGCAGATGCGACGAGCTTCTTCCATGGCCATCGACATCCCGTTAATATAATACTGAGTCCCATTCCATTCTAGCCACCCATCTGACGTCTTATTGTAGTCTGAAAACATGTCAGAAATATGTAATGTATTACAGTACATTTGCGATTTCTTTAATATGTAGTAGCATAGAAAAAATTCCCACTTACCAGGAGTGACAGGGTCTGGAGGTGGTTTTGGAGTCACTCCTGTTAGAACATACAGTAGATAGAAGAACATTATACTCAGTTGACGTCAACCTCCCAAAAACCGGAACCTTTGTCACGCCCATGGGTGTATTAAGAGAACGGTCACGCCTCAACATTTACATAAGCTACACAACTGACGTGAGATCATGTAGTCTTCTGAATCTAGCTAGGTCACGCAGATCTCTGCTATTCCATTACAAAATTCACTTCTGAAACTTTTTTATGCGAGAAATCAACTATGTAAAGCTCAAATATGGGCCGCTTTACGAAAATCGATGGCTAATTGCAAATTTTGTCCGACTGCGTGTCGGAGTTCAGCGCCGGTGCTGCCTGTGTTGCTGCCACGTCGCCCGGCCTGCCTTCCTTCACAAACCCCGGCCCGCTATGAGGTACTTGGAGCTCCGTCACGACTGGCAGCCCACAGCACTCCATACCCGCGCAAAGTCACCGTCTCTTGGGCTAATGGACAACTAAATGCCCCTGCCCTGACAGAGCTCCAGGGCCTGCATCTCCCCTCTTCCTGCTAGCTAAATGCCCGGTGTATGTGAGTGAGAGCGCGGTCAGCGAGCTTGTTATGCCAGCAATCTCTTACCACAGGTTTCAGTTAATCTTTTAATGTGTGTAATTATAATGTGTTGAGTTATTTAAACAAACGATTGGGGAAATAAACGCAGCTTGTCCGCAAGTCTCATTGATAGAGCCTGCTGCTGGATGTAGCTCTATCAATGAGAGCTAGCTAGCCTCCTCTTAGAATTCCTCTGAAATTCACTAATATTCATTAACTTGAAATCGGACACCGTTGTTAGCTTTATAAGGCATTTAGTTAGATGTTGTATAAGTGGCGTGACGAAATTCAAACTGTAAATATACTCGAATTACGACCAAAAATGAAGCTAACTAGCCGCAATCTGTACACATAGGATTGAAGTGACAGTCACAGCTAACGAAACCCTTACAATTCACAAATATTCATTAACTTGAAATCGGACACCGTTGTTAGCTTTATAAGACATTTAGGTATGTTGTATAGCTAAGTGGCGTGACATGTGTGTAACATCTGGTAAGAGATTGCTGGTGTAACAAGCTCGCTGACTGCGCTCTCATTCTCACACACGGGCCATTTAGCTAGCAGGAAGAGGCCCTGGAGCTCTGTCAGGGCAGCGCCGTTTGGTAGCTAGTCCATTAGCCCAAACGGTGACTTTGCGTGGGTATGAGGTGCTGTGGGCGGCGAGGCAGCAACACAGGCACCACCGGCTGCTGAACTCCGACACAGTTTAACCAAATTTGCAATTAGCCATCCATTTTCATAAAACGGCCCATATTTGAGCTTTATATAGTTGATTTCTCGCATAAAAAAGTCTCAGAAGTGAATTTGGTAACAAAACATTGCAATTTCTGGAATATGAGGTTCTGTCGCGTCTCTGTGTGTCCATCCATCCATCTTCGTCCGCTTATCCGGTGTCGGGTCGCGGGGGGAGCAGCTCCAGCAGGGGACCCCAAACTTCCCTTTCCCGAGCAACATTAACCAGCTCCGACTGGGGGATCCCGAGGCGTTCCCAGGCCAGGTTGGAGATATAATCCCTCCACCTAGTCCTGGGTCTTCCCCGAGGCCTCCTCCCAGCTGGACGTGCCTGGAACACCTCCCTAGGGAGGCGCCCAGGGGGCATCCTTACCAGATGCCCAAACCACCTCAACTGGCTCCTTTCGACGCAAAGGAGCAGCGGCTCTACTCCGAGCTCCTCACGGATGACTGAGCTTCTCACCCTATCTCTAAGGGAGATGCCAGCCACCCTCCTGAGGAAACCCATTTCGCCGCTTGTACCCTGGATCTCGTTCTTTCGGTCATGACCCAGCCTTCATGACCATAGGTGAGGGTAGGAACGAAAACTGACCGGTAGATCGAGAGCTTTGCCTTCTGGCTCAGCTCTCTTTTCGTCACAACGGTGCGATAGATTGAATGCAATACCGCACCCGCTGCGCCCGATTCTCCGACCAATCTCCCGCTCCATTGTCCCCTCACTCGCGAACAAAACCCCAAGGTACTTGAACTCCTTCACTTGGGGTAAGGACTCATTCCCTACCTGGAGAAGGCATTCCATCGGTTTCCTGCTGAGAACCATGGCCTCAGATTTAGAGGTGCTGATCCTCATCCCAACCGCTTCACACTCGGTTGCGAACCGATCCAGTGAGTGCTGAAGGTCGCAGGCCGATGATGCCATCAGGACCACATCATCTGCAAAGAGCAGCGATGAGATCCCCAGCCCACCAAACTGCAACCCCTCCCCACCCCGACTACGCCTCGATATCCTGTCCATAAATATTACAAACAGGATTGGTGACAAAGCGCAGCCCTGGCGGAGGCCAACCCTCACCTGAAACGAGTCAGACTTATTACGGAGAACCCGGACACAGCTCTCACTTTGGTCATACAGAGATTGGATGGCCCTGAGTAGAGACCCCCTCACCCCATACTCCCGCAGCACCTCCCACAGTATCTCCCGGGGGACCCGGTCATACGCCTTCTCCAAATCCACAAAACACATGTAGACCGGTTGGGCATACTCCCAGGCTCCCTCCAGGATCCTTGCGAGAGTGAAGAGCTGGTCCGTTGTTCCACGACCAGGACGGAATCCGCATTGTTCCTCCTCAACCCGAGGTTCGACTATCGGCCGAACCCTCCTTTCCAGCACCTTGGAGTAGACTTTACCAGGGAGGCTGAGAAGTGTGATACCCCTATAATTGGCACACACCCTCTGGTCCCCCTTTTTAAAAAAGGGGAACCACCACCCCAGTCTGCCACTCCTTTGGCACCGTCCCAGACTTCCACGCAATGTTGAAGAGGCGTGTCAACCAGGACAGCCCCTCCACACCCAGAGCCTTGAGCATTTCTGGACGGATCTCATCAATCCCGGGGCTTTGCCACTGTGTAGTTGTTTGACTACATCAGTGACCTCCGCCTGGGAAATCGGCGACAATCCCCCATTATCCTCCAGCTCTGCCTCTAACATAGAGGGCGATTAGTCGGATTCAGGAGTTCCTCAAAGTGCTCCTTCCACCGCCCTATTACCTCCTCAATTGAGGTCAACAGTGTCCCATCCTTACTGTACACAGCTTGGATGGTTCCCCCCCCTCCTGAGGTGGCGAACCGTTTTCCAGAAGCACTTTGGTGCCGACCGAAAGTCCTTCTCCATGTCTTCTCCAAACTTCTCCCACACCCGCTGCTTTGCCTCTTTCACGGCAAAGGCTGCAGCCCCCGGGCCCTTCGGTACCCTGCAACTGCCTCCGAGTCCTCCGGGATAACATATCCCGGAAAGACTCCTTCTTCAGTCGGACGGCTTCCCTGACCACCGGTGTCCACCACGGTGTTCGTGGGTTACCGCCCCTTGAGGCACCTAAGACCCTAAGACCACAGCTCCTCGCCGCAGCTTCAGCAATGGAAACTTTGAACATTGTCCACTCGGGTTCAATGCCCCCAGCCTCCACAGGGATGCACGAAAAGCTCCACGGAGGTGTGAGTTGAAAGTCTGTCGGACAGGGGCCTCCTCCAGACGTTCCCAATTTACCCGCACTACACGTTTGGGCTTACCAGGTCTGTCCAGAGTCTTCCCCCAGCCCCTGACCCAACTCACCACCAGATGGTGATCGGTTGACAGCTCTGCCCCTCTCTTCACCAGAGTGTCCAAAACATACGGCCTCAGATCAGATGAAACGATTATGAAATCGATCATTGACCTTGGCCTAGGGTGCTCTGGTACCAGGTACACTTATGAGCATCCCTATGTTCGAACATGGTGTTCGTTATAGACAATCCATGACTAGCACAGAAGTCCAACAACAAACAACCACTCTGGTTTAGATCAGGGAGGCCGTTTCTCCCAATCACGCCTCTCCAGGTGTCTCCATCATTGCCCACGTGTGCGTTGAAGTCCCCCAGCAGAACAATGGGTCCCCACTGGAGCCCCATGCAGGACTCCAGTCAAGGTCTCCAAGAAGGCCGAATACTCCGAACTCCTGTTTGGTGCATATGCACAAACAACAGTCAGAGTTTTCCCCCCACAACCCGCAGGCGAGGGAGGCGACCCTCTCGGCCCACGGGGTAAACTCCAACACAGCGGCGCTCAGCCGGGGCTTGTGAGTATCCCCACACCCGCCCGGCGCCTCACACCCTGGGCAACTCCGGAGAAGAAAAGAGTCCAACCCCTATCCAGGAGTATGGTTCCAGAACCAAGACTGTGCGTAGAGGTAAGCCCCACCAGATCTAACCGGTAGCGCTCCACCTCCCGCACCAGTTTCGGCTCCTTCCCCCACAGAGAGGTGACGTTCCACGTCCCCAGAGCCAGCGTCTGCCGCCCGGGTCTGGTCCGTCGAGGCCCCTGACCTTCACTGCCACCCATGTGGCATCGCACCCGACCCCAACGGTTCCTCCCACAGGTGGTGGGCCCATGGGCTGCTCTCTGTGTGTGTATTTGGGATTCGCTCAACTAATCAGCACGCGTCTCTAATGCGTGTGTATGGCGATTCGCTCAACCAATCAGCGTGTGTCTCTACGTGTGTGTGTGTGTATGGGGATAAGGCTCAACCAAGCAGCGCGCAGCTCATCTAAATATTCATGACCATACCATATTTGGAAGAAAAGCTCATGTTACAAATAGGGCCAAAACATAGGGATGCATAAGGGCCAATAAAATATCAACCAGGCCATTTTCAGCCCAGCTAATGTTACATACCCCATAAGGAGACCATAAGGAACAGTGTGAAATACCCTATATAATCATTCTATCACCCCTTTAAATTTGAGGAACACATTGTTGGAAGGTCAAGCTTGCTCAGTTACGCTTCAACAAAGGTTACAAAAGAGTGACATGCTCTTCTTTGAAACCTTGGTAACCAAACAAGAGAGAAAAAAATGGTTTTAGTCTCTCATTTTACCTATATGGATTTGGCACAGCCATCCAAGGTACGTCTCACAGTGCAAATCGTTCCAAGAACCACTGCTATGCCTCCAATTCCTTCCAACTTCAACGCAAGATTCCACATTGTTTTTATTGTTTGGCTCTCCATCCGACCAGTGTTGGAACTGCAGCTGTAAACAAAAGCAAACAAAACACACTGTGGTTTAGAATTTTGTCTATGTGTGTCCTAAACTAAAAATTATTGACTCAACTATTAGTAAAATACTGTTAACTTACTGGGGATCCATCGCTCCATACATAACCGGTGGCTGGGTCAGGAGCACTAAGTCCTATCCAGAATGATCCAGAGCTATAATGGACAATATTATACGATAATTGTTAGGGCTGTCACGATTCTCCAAATCCTAGATTCAATTACATTTTCGATTCTAAGGTCACGGTTCGATTCTCAATTTTTTCTTTTTATAGCACAGGTTGCGCTGCTATTTTTAGACTAGACTTGTATGTCATATAATATCTGACCTTTGTTTGCAATGTACCACATTACATTGTCAAATTTAAAACATTTATTAACAACATAATGTAACAACATGTCTTCAGTCAATTGGAAACTTGACAATTTGTCAATAAAGTAAAAAGAAAAAAAAAGTTTACCGACAATCCTGAGGGCACGGAGTTCTGTGTTAAAGCCCCCAACAGCGTCTTCTAGGCAGCGCTGCCTGGAAGGCACTAGGATTAGGCAATGGTTATGGTTGAAGACAACGGTCGCAGCGCTGCCTTGAAGGCTTAGTTGGGGGCTTAAAACACCATCGTCGAATAGCAAAGAGCGCTAACGTGTTGCTCTCTCTAATATAACCAATATAAGCTGCTCTGTTTAGGCTACAAAACGTGCATGCAGGCCGAAATTCAACCGTGCGGTTTTGTTGGGATAAAGCTGTAAGCAGAAGGAATATCCGCTAGCTGCTGGCTAATGTGCAATGGTAAACACATAGAATATGGTACAAGCACATAGCAGAGCTTGCAAACTGTGGCTTTTTTGTCGACAACGTGAACGTTGTCAACATAACTCACTGGAAATCCAAAATACTTTCACACACTTGAAAGAAGAGGGGGCTAAAGTTCTGTCGATGGGTTTCCAGCATCTGCAGTTGTCATGCTATCTTTTGACTGGCTCTAGCTAAGTTACAGGAGGTTGACTGACTCACAGCACTTTAACACGTGTGTTTTTTTTTCCCTCTTGACAAGCTGACCGGATGTGACATGGGGGCGTGGCAGTATCGACGATTCCATTTTTTAATTCGATATTCAAGGTTGTTACTTAATTTCGATCGATTTTGATTTAAAATCGAAATCGTGACACCCTTAAAGGAACACTCCGACTTATTGGAACTTTAGCTTATTCACCGTATCCCCCAGAGTTAGACAAGTCAATACATACCCTTCTCATCTTCGTGTGTGTTGTAACTCTGTCTGACGCCGCCAGCGGCAGCAGCCCATCACAGAACATGCAGGTGAATGGTTCCAGTAATCCTACTGCTCCGAATTGTGACAAAAGTGACAAAATACCGCCAACATGTTCCTATTTACATGTTGTGATTTGTAGAGTCATAGCGTGTACAAAAAACAACGTAACATGAGACACAGCCATCTTCTAACAGTAAACAAACCGGGAACAATATTCTCAGACAGGCTTGCTGCAAAGCAAATCATTCTGCCCAAGTACTATATTCTTCCGCCTGAGAATATAGTTCCCGGTTTGTTTACGGATAGAAGATGGCTGTGTCTCATGTTACGTTGTTTTTTGTACACGCTGTGACTCTACAAATCACAACATGTAAATAGGAACATGTTGGCGTTATTTTGTCACTTATTCGGAGCAGTAGGATTACTGGAACCATTTACCTCCATGTTCTGTGCTGGCCTGATGCTGCTGGAGCCTTCAGACAGCACGCACGAAGATGAGAAGGGTATGCATCGACTTGTCTAACTCTGGGGGTTACGGTGAATAAACTAAAGTCCCAATAAGTCGGCATGTTCAATTATTGTATTGGTGATGCAAGTATAAAACCTGTTTGAAAAATGTTAAAGAAGACCTATTATGCATTTCCATATTTTCTGTCTTATCTATAATGTTACAATTTGGATGTCAATTTTAAACGTGGCCAAAGCGTCAAATAATGAGGTAAGCGTATTACCTTTTCGTCCCTTTTTTGGGAGGGGGGCTACAGGTGGAGATAAGGCGCTACAACAGAGCGTCTCAGATAGATGGTGAATACAGGTGCAGCAGCCATGGGCAGTATGATTACAAATATGAATTTAAATGAACATTAAAGGATGTAAACATTTTTAAGTTGAAACAAAATACAAGTATGAACCGTAAAACAAGTATAATAGGTCTCCCTTATGTTCGGCAAAACTGTGTTCTTTAAACAGGTATCTGTAGAAGCACTGTCCTATTGCTCTGCTGGACTCTAGCCAGCCTTCACTTCTGCTTCCACCAGAAGCAGAAGATAAAGTTAAAGATAAAGATGTATTTTCTTAATTATGTACTGTGAAAGGTCATACTGTACCGTTGTGAAAGCTTTTCTTGCTCATCAGCACTGTGGATGCTGAGCAGGTCTCCTCCGATGGCCCTGCAGTAATCTCTGGCCTCATACCAGGTCCTCTTGTTTGAAGATGACTCTGAAAACAGCTTGACCAGAAGACAGAGGTTCAGTATGGTTTGGTAGTGTGACTTCACAACAAGTGATGTTTTATTGTCTTTACACAAGTATGTGTGCCTATTAGTAGTTTCAACATTTAGTTTATAGCCCAAGCATATACACATTTCTATGTATCTTAACCATTGTGCTTGAAATGTCGGTTACACTTGAAGGTATCTACATAAGAGTGATATGACACTCATGAACATTATAAACAAGTCATAAATGTTTATGACATAACGCTGTATTTAGTAAGTGTCATTTGCAAGTTATGGTTAGGGTTCATGTGTCATTTGTTCATGACAGTGTCATGTCACTCTTATGTAGATACATGTATACCTTTAAGTAAAGTGTTACCGAATTGTCTAACTTATATGTCATACTTACACTTTCAACTGTTGAATAGGAGATCTTTTTACATTTTGGGTAGTTGCTTTTGAGTGAAGTAAAAGCATTTGATAAACTATAACGCTTTAACTCAAGTGTCCATTTTGTTGGGTGTTATGTAAACACTATTTTGTTACCAGACTCATCAAGCTAACAGAGAGGAGAAATGTAATCGCACATGTCAGGTCAAAAGGGCTGAAATAAAATTACTCCACCATTTTTGTTCATCCCATGTCCCAAATTTCTTACAGTATAAATGCAAAATAAGGGAGCAATTATTTCTGCGTGTATGTAGGGTATTTGAGAATTGTATTAAGACACTTAAACTACCATACTTTTATGATTTTTTAGTTTTTGTTACATGTGGCTGTACCTTATAGCAATATTGTCTTGATCCTATTCGAGTCCAGCCGTCGGCACACGTGGCAGGGGTTAAAGTGGGTGGTGCAGGGGTTAAAACTGCCCCCTCAGCCAGGTGTTTGCAGATGTATTTTTCCTTATTGGTGCAGGACAGCACATCCCAGAGGCCAGCAAAAACCCCAGTTGTCATGGCGACGCAGCCCTGTTGGTGACCTTGCATTGTTGAGGTAGAAATGGTGAAATGTCAATTGTGTGGCCACTTTTGGGCAGATTTTACAGATGGAGTTTAAAGTGTATCCATACTAGGGTGTGGATCGAGCCCAACAGGCAGGAAGATATTTATGTCCAAGCCCGACCCGAGCCTGACAAAGTTAAAATCTCGTTTTTTATACTAATACTAATGACACATACGTTTATTTGTGTGGAAAGCCCGCTTTTATTGAGCAACTGTAGGTAGGCATTCGGAAATGTCAACAGATGAGCGCATCAGCGCACCCGGGGCAACAAGCGCACATTAACACAGAGACGCACCTACATAAAAAGCTTTTTTAAATTTAAAATGTTCAATGCCTTATTGCGCTGACGTGAGCGAGCCCGACCCAAACCCAAACATCATTTCTAAATATATGTCCAAACCCGGCCCGTCGGGTGACATCGGGTCCCAACGGGCTCGGTTCGGGTATCCATCCTCTAATCCATACCTGGCATTTCAGCATTCCAGTGAGTAAACCTCACTGAGTCTGTGTTGGTCCACACAAATTGATCAATGTCTTTCTGGTTTGAGAGGCCTAGCCAGAAGTACTTCTCTGGTCTCATCCCCACCAAGCTGACGAGGAAGGCATTATCTACCCTGGAAATATTTACACTATTAGGATCGTGAAATGTCTGGTGTCACTAAATGTTGTATAGCAAAAAAAACGTACGTGATTTTTTTCTATTTAATTTATGTTCGTCAATCCCAATACATTACACTTCTGAAATGCAGTATTGCTCAGAACATTTGGAGTAAAAATAAGTGTTCTTACCTATTTGAAACATCAGCTAAGTAAGAATCTGAGCTCTCGCATTCATTTTTGGCTTCATCAAAAGTTTTGGTCTCTATCCCTATAAAGTAGCAGTACGAGCCGTGTCTTCTCCACCCCTGGATTGTAGGAAAACAAAAAAGTAAAGAGAGACCATTGTATGATTTTTTATAATTTACTGTGATTCATTATTTTTTTTAGAGGAAAAAAAAAGACAGCAACACAACCCACCAACCTAATAACCTGATGCTGAAATATGCTGTAATCACTACAATCACAAATATTATATAAAGTTAAATGTAGCCTAAATGCAAGTGGCCTAAATTATAAAGTATTATGAAGTTAAACATTTTATTTAATGCGTTCATGGAGTTGATATATATATTATACCATAGTAGGAGGAGTAAGGAGGAGCATTAGCATTCAGTTGAAACCACCTGTTAATGTAAGAGTAATATTTAATCACCTTTTCAGCAGTTTATTTGGTCTCCATATCATATAATATCTGTCACTTAATCTGTTTGGTTGTCCACTGTGTTCACTAGCTATCTTGCCGAATTTATTTGTCTGCTTTGTCGGTGCTGGGCAGGTTGAGTATCGTGAATTTATCAGATTGTTGCTGCACTGTAGGCAACCAAAACCCTGAGCAAAAAAAAAAGGCTAAAAATCTCTGAGTTTTAAGAGGGTATTGAATTGGGTGAAGTGCATTGAATTTTTTGGACTACACCCAAGTTAAACTTTGGGGATTATTTCATGAACAAGCCATAAACTATTTTGAAATAGATTTAAAAAAAGTAAACTTAACGCACAGTTTTGCAGCCTGAATCCTGCTCCACTTCATCTCCAGTGGGTTTTGAGGCACTCATCTTCATACAAATGGAGCCATGTTTTTCCTCACACACACGGTCAGCCCAGTTCCCATTCTGCAACAAAGTACCGTTAAATATTTATGTGGAGACTGGATGTACTGGAAAGTACTACAGGCAATGCACTGGTCAATCAAATATAAAACAAAAATGCCAAAGTCTTAAAACTGTACAATATGAATATACTAGACAATGTATTCAATTTAACCCTTCGGTTCGGTTCACATTGAGCCGTTTTCAATTTTTGTTTTATATCAGAAAATATGGGACGTAGAAATAAACGCTGAAATGTGTAGAAGAAAAATTTAACAATTTAAAACTGCGTCAAAAATGTTTTTTTCAAGGTTGACGGGAAGACAACACAAGGGTTAACACATGTAGTAAAAGATGTGTATTTTCAAAATGAGACTTTTTGCTGCCTGATAGATCAGGTTTCAGAGCATTATTTAATGTCAAGTGTATGTTCTGTGCATATACAGTACATAAAGGTAATATGTCCACCATCTACATGATGCTCCTTACCTCTCCCCTGATGAGAACACAGTCCTTTATATCAGTGGAGACAGACGGTTTCCCAAATTCCCAGCTAGTGAAACTGACAGTTGAGTGATCAGTCCAGTCAAACAGCCCCTCCATCTTCCTATCATTCAGTCCAATCCAGAGCTCATCAGTGGATGCTGCAGACATGAACATAAAAAACAAGAGCTTTCCAAAAACAGTTTGCCATTAACTTGATATGTTACTAGTGAATAACCAACATCTGCACATGGTATTTGTGTGTGTTTAGTCATGTGTCCTTCTTGACTGGTTCATTCATGCTTCCCAATCACTGACTCATTCTTCAGCCGTTTGGCTACCAGCTGGCTAGTATTGTTCAATTTCAACAACAAAGCAAAGTCTGTCTAGGGTTTTCTACAGCCTGTTATTATAGCAGAGGCCGGCCACCTTGCCTGAATTAAAGACCACCTCCACTAACATCATTGCTAAGAAATAATTCCACAAATGTAATATTGACCTTCAAAGTGTACAGAGGTGGGTGCTATATCTAGTAACTAAATGTAACTGATCATGTAAAAAGATTAATGAACAATGACAATTAATGATTGTAAATTGTACGTTCCACTTGAGGTAGTTAATCAGGGCAGTGCATCACAATGCCAGGAAAAATGCAGAGAGAAAGGCCTGAGTGCTTAAAGGGGTGTTCTTTGTTGTAACTAAGGTTTTCTTACTTATAGATAAACATGCGTTTATTTTTATTGTTTTCACGTACTGTATCCAAGTTGAGAGATGACAAAGCTTTGGTCCTCCACATTGCGGATGCTGACTAGGTCCCCTCCTTCATTACGACACTCTCTTTGAGCAACAGACCATGTTTTCTGAGTACGATTGAGGTGGAAGCAGTGGCCATTGTAGGGAATCCAAGGTCTTGAACAAAATGCTGTCTCAACAGCTGATCAAGAAAAAAACAGAAATATTATGACTGTCAGATGTACAATATAGCTATATGGTTCTGAGTGGATGCGTGGAATATACTGTAATAGATCTTTGTCTTTACCTTGTGTAGGCAGTGTCTCGGCCGCTTTACTGTAGCAGATGTACCCAAGTTTTTTGCTGCAAGTTGAACTTTGCCAAGAGTACTGTACAGCAGGATCAACAATTGCACAGTTTTGTCCCGGATCAGGAAGTGGATGTCCTAAAACAAGATGATGGTTATATTTGACATGTTGGTTTTGCAAACCGCCTCATGTCAGCTCTCAGATTTCTTGCAGTTTTATAATGTTGCACTCACACATTTCAGTTTCTGAGTGTATCTAACTATAAATTGTGTGTGTCCCCGCATGCACAGTGCAGCAGCAGGGGCGGGGAGTTGCTAGATCCCTACAAGGCTAATTGATAATGGTTTGCCGGCTACTGGTGTGCCAAAACCTGATCATCTGCCAAAAACTGATTGCTGTCTACCCTACATGCAATTGATGAAATAGTGGGGCGCGCGGAATCTCTAGATGAGCCGCAGCAGAGCTGCGCTGCAACATGTGAAACAGGGTGGGGCTCTCCAGCACGTTGTTTTGTTGCCGGCTGTTGCGTACATTTCTCCTTTCATTCTGTGCGCCGCTCAGCCGGGATTGTAGTGTGGGCTGTAGTGGGGCTGCACCTGTGAGGTTGAGGTTTTTTTCTGTATAAACATTTGCCCGATGAACAGGAACTGAGTGGCCCGTGAGGTTTACTACATTTGGTCTTCCATGATGAAGCAGCGGATACATTTGATCATCGCTAGAACGGTTTTGAATACAGTTACTGGTACTATTTTTGGGCTGTGCAGGCATTTGCCAGGGTGTTAATGATCTCTTTATTTCTTAGGATTGCTGATAATAGATCTGTGCTGATTCACTCATAGGTCCCTATATTGCACCTGGCGCAGCGCAAAGCCCGATGCAAGTTTCTTTGCTAGTTTAAGACCGACGCAGTTGTCAATTTCCCGTACAGCGCCCACGTCTTTTAAATAGCAAATGCACCTGCGCCCATGTGTGCGCCCATGGGCATGCTGGTGTGTTCAGGTGAATTCTTGGCGTATTGCTATCTTGAGGCAATGGGAAGTGATTGCGCCATTGACAAACAAAAACCTTGTCTAAAGTCAATAACGCAGCATTTCATTGTTATTTTAACAGTGCATTAGTAAAATACACCTAGGTTCGTTCACAGTGCACACACTATATGCTTGTTACACACACAGGGACGCGCAGCAGCACACAAACATGCAAAAGATAAAAAATAAAAATATTACAATGTGAAATAGTATTATAAAATTATCTGCTCGCGCGGTTACACTTCACGCCACGAGCAGATCGGTTTCTTCTCCTGAAAATCTCTTCTTCCTGCTTAGCAAATCCGCCATCGTAATAGCAATGCGCCAAGGTACAAACACGCCTGACTTTTAAAGGGAATGGTAGATGACGCTCTGATTGGTTTATTGCATGCTACTCCCAAAACACACCTATGATTAATTAACACACTTAAGTCCAACCTTTTTGAACCATGCGCCTGGCGCAGGGACCCTTTTTTCCGCCGTTAAACTAGCAAAAAAGGATTCGTACAAGACCTAAACACACCTGTGCCAGGCGCTTCACGTTGTGCACTTAATCGTTAAAATAGGGCCCATAGTGTCACATTTCTTGCATCAACTTTTGTACGGATTCATCTCACTGAAAACACAGGATAGCGCCAGAACCTTGACGACGTCAGATTTTATTCAATAAGTTTCATTCCATTTATTCAAACTTGTATTGCATATATTCCGACTTTCAGTCCATATATTCAAGTTTTATTCCATATATTTTATTATTATTCCAAACCACACACACACACACATATATATATATATATATATATATTGAAGTGATAATATTGAAGTGAAGGCAAAAGCTACCTGCAGGGCACAACGCTAACTTTTTAAAGTGGTTTTTGTTGCCGAAAATGATAATACGGTTGCCATGTTTTAAACTGCCTATATTTGGAGCTATTCATTTCTTATGTAACTATACCACACATTTTAACAATGAGATAATGGCTTGCAATATAATTTCCCATCCCTCTCAAATAGGGGTGCAACAGATCACAAAACTCACAGATGAGATCACGGTTTTGAGTCAGGGATCGGATACATTTTCAGATCCGCACAAAAACAAAACAATAACTTAACAATAATTACTTATTTCACCAGTAAATTGCTGTTAAAAGACAAAAACAGATGAGAAAAGTTTATTTTACAATAACTTTGAATGCACCACGAGGTATACCAGATTCAAGTAAATGCAACATTTAGTCCCGTCTGTGTTGTTTTTCTGACAACAACAGTGACCAGTGCTAGTTTGTGTCTTTTAGCTCATAGCTTAAGTGGCAGACTGTTGTACATCCAGCTGTTGGAATCCTCTACAGTGAAATACAATCACACAGTACACCGTTTAACTGTCTTCATTTCAACCGTGATTAATCCAGTTACTAGTGTAGCTAACGGTAGACTAACGTTACCTGCTGTGTAACGTGTTATTAGTGTTTACTAGCGTGACATGCAGCAATGCTTCTGTTACCTTTAACGTTGCACCGGTGCCTTATTACCACCGGATTTTAACATGCGCCGTAAATGTGAACAGAAAATAGCGTTGCCTGTATCTTTTCACAGCAAATGTGCGTGTGTGGAAAGCGGTCGCACAACAGCTGAAATGTTGTGTTGCTCACGAACGTAGTGTTTAAACTTTAACCAAATAAAATATTGACTTGAAATAAGATTTTCCAGTTTTGTAAGTTTTGATTTGTTTTTATATATTAGAAAAACACAAATATTGAACAGGTGGTTGCCAAAAGGGGCAACCAGAGGCAACGAAACGGTTGCCAATTGACTCAGTCTGGTTGCCAAGGGCAACCGGGCAACTGTTACTGTCAAACCCTGTACCTGAGTCCCATTTCAGATAGCGGAAAGGCCTCCCATTAGACCATTTCCAGCCATGTTCTGGATCCAGGATTAGCCCCGTCCAAAGCTTATTGCCCCCTGTACCTAGCAGTGCTGTTGGGGACATAGGAAACAAAAATGACAAAATAATGAGTCTTTCCCTTCTGTCATGCATTTAAAAATGTATGAAAAATAACCCTTTTCATTCAGTACTATTATAAATCTAATCCATTAATGGAAAAACAATAGCACATTATTGTATGTGCCCAGATGCATGCTCTTGTATAGAGTCACTGTTACCTTACCTGTGACGTAAGCCTGCTGGTGAGGATCGGTGATACTAAGCAGGGAGGACCCCTGCTGTTTACAGCTGGCTTCAGCCTGGGGCCAAGTCAGAGCTGCCTGTGTGTTGAGCTGGTAATACGCTCCTGTTGTTGGGTTTATAGTCCAGCCTTCTTTTGCTATGAATATATAAAATATGGATAGGTTATGTTTGCTACAAAGTATAAAACTTTCTCGCTATAACCTAACATTGTTTTGTTTTCATTAAATGAACAGGGGCTGACTTAACTGTAAACTAGTGGTAGTAGGCCCTAAATGAAATGATGCCTGTAGGTGATGTGAAAAATAATTACACCTCCTGACAGTGTAAAAAAAATAGCACCTTTTAGGGCAGACCTTAACGCCTCTCCCTTGAAGACTAATACGTCTCAGTGAATGTGCAGTGGCTCTATGGACGGAATGTTCATTGGGAGGGAGAGAGCAGCAGCACAGTCGACCAGTCATCAGCCAGACAAATGTGCGTACCAAATAAATGTTTTTGTTCACTTTCACAGTTTGGTGGACTCTGTGCAGGGTCGAAGTTGCAACTTTGTTGCATTTTTCATTTTGTTTGGTTAGCTTTAACACTGCACTTTGTCAAATGCATATGGACTGCATTGTAAATGGACTGCATTTACATAGCGCTTTTCTAGTCTTGACTACTTAAAGCGCTTTTACATAGTACAGCACCATTCACAGTGGTACTGTATCGATACACAAGCGCAAAGTATCAATCTATTGCACATGAGATTTAACTTTTTGGTACTAGAATAATAAAAGCAATTGTTTTTTTCACTCCACTAGATGGTGCAGTTGAGTTTTTTTGTCAAACAGAAATTTATCTTTTTAGCTAAAAACAGATTTTGACAAGGTTTTCCTTAGGGTACATCCTTTAAAGTTGGAAAAAAGGTAATAAATTGCAATATATCGCAGAATATCACAATAGGTTTAAAATCGCAATAATACTGTATAGTGACATAAGTATCATGATACTATTGTATCAGGGGGCCACTGGTGAGTCCCACCCCTAATACTTAAAGCATTGTCTACTGTCATGGCTACAACTTTATGTTCTGTCTTGTTCCTCTGGTCATCTACCACAAGCTCACTGGTTTTGCTGAAATTGAAATTCAGGTATTTGTCGTCACCATGTGATGAAGCTCTCTATCAATCCTCTATACTCCTCTTTAAAAATAGTCTCTAAGTGAAGACAGCATGTTTCTCACTGGAAATTATTCACTGGAATCATTCACTTACATTCTGCCAAAAAAAATACACGTAATACACTTTATTAAATTCCTTCAAAGTATTCACTACATATATTAGAAATCTAGACAGACATGGATTATTCAAGTGTCTGGATCCTCTCTATTCATGGCACTTCAGTTCCACAGTTTACACAAAAGCCTTCATAAAATGTTTTTAAAATGAGAGGTAGAATAAGATGCATATTGAGATGAACAGCTTGTTATGATCTCAAAAAATGGCTAATAATGATAGTCATACAGTAAGGCTAGTTGGTTAGTCAGTTAAATTTAGCTTGACTTAATTTTATTTTTACTTTGATTTAAAAAAAATATATTTCATACTGTATAGTTACGTTGACAATACTGGCTCCTGAAAGATTTCATAACCGACTTTTGACGTACAGTACTCACAAGTTACTGGGCAGTAGCCCCAGCGTTCGCTTTGATATTTAGTTTCAACGGCACACCAAAGCTTCACAGAATGCACCGTACAGTCTGAGTACCATTTGTCTTCGTACTGGAAGGGAAACATGCACGGGAGTCCAGCGGCATTTCCACCAATGGCAAAAAGTTCTAAGAGGTGATAAGAACAAAACAAAGATTAGTTCCAGAACATTTGTGGTCTGCAGTGTTGTACAACATATGATAAATAACTTCAAAACATGATGCTAAATTCTTTTTTATATGCCGAATAGAATTCTGAGATTATGTCAGTTCAATCTTTACCACATTTTGAATGAAGTACTTAAAGCTATAGTGCATAGTTTCTGTCACCCCCATGAGGAATTCTTAGTAATGACAGCACCACTGTTGTTGCATCCACATGATACAAGCCTTCCGTGATCGCGCTTTACCCCCACCCCTCCTCCACACAGTTTCTAGTAGCCAAGGAGGACACAAAGGATTACAAAATCATTGATGTACTTTTCAGAAGAGATAATTATCTTCACTCAAGTTTCTGTGCGCTAAAGTCACCGGACGTCACCAGTTTCTGAACATAGCCATACTGAGAAATACAGAGAGAGTTTTGTGAAGCTGATAGGCTCAATTAGATTTGTATCAACTAATTTGGCAATGTAACGGACGTTCATTAATATAAAAAAAGTTATGCACTAAAGCTTTAATATGTAAATAGCAAAGCATGGGTAGCTGTTTACCAGTTTGACCTCCTGTTGCATAAAGTGAACATGAAATGTAATGTTTAAAATAACCTCATCATCTCTCTAAAAACATAATCTCTAAAACTGTTGTCTTCATCATTAAATTTTATACTTGAAATTCTATGAAAATGGTTGTGATTTAGTGTTTAATAACACAGTTTTATACTGTACCTCTGTATGTTCTTGCACAAGCACCGCTGGAGGTCCCTGAGATTGTGAGGTGGTTATTGGGTCCTATTGTTTTGGAGAGAACTGCTGTGTTATCTGCAGTGAGCTCAATGTAAAGCTCTTGGTCTTTGAGGGCGAGCACTGTTCCGTTCTTGCATTCCCACTTTTGGAGGTCGCTGTTTTCATCACAATCGTAGAGGCTTATTTCACTTCCCACACTTTTCCCTTGGACGCCCAGGCACTTTATCCTTTGTTGAACAAGAAGTCGGTCACCAGTTGTCCAGCGTAGGTCATTGCAGTTGGTATTTGTTTTAACCAAACAAAAACCAGTGTCCTTGTTGGTTAGTTGAAATGGTGAATCTGTATCGAAAGAATTACACACTCAATGTTTATTACATAAGAATTTAGAAAATCCTTTGAACAACTGTTTGCATAGTCCATCACTGGGGTTGTTTTTAGTTGTGTATAATTAAATTTAATATTATTTGGACAATATAACTGAGAGGTATTCACAGAATAAACAGAATTTTTCTAAGCAAACAAAGTTACAACCATCCCATGTCTGCAAAATACAAATGAAAAAAGTTAAAATTGCAATCACCTTGATTTTAAACTGGATCAAATTAACCCAGGGGACATGCACTGACATATGGTAAAGGCCCAAACAGTCTCACATAAAGAGTATAGTGCACATCTACACAATCTAAAAACCCCCTCAAAATTAAAAGTTTAAATACTGTACCATCTGAAGCCAAACATTGTAATGTTTGAATGAAAAGAACAAAGGCTGTACAAGTTATCTTCATGGTGTGTTCTTCTGAGATGTCTCACAGCTGAAGACTTTATCCATGCATTTCTCGCAGAGGATTTAAGAGTTGTGTGAATGATTGTCAAAAGTCAATCTTAATTGTACTGACCCATCCTATCCTGTCAACATTTTCTTTCCGACTTATACGAGTCTTTTAAAAAACGGAACCAAAATTCTGATGTCTGTACATTTGGCCGTTTCATTGTAATACACTTTCCCAGAACACACTACTACGTGGATGTGTCATTTGCCGTTGCATAATAAACGGACAATGTGGGAAACAAGAAGTTCTTCTAAGTGAGCTTTAAAATGACGACCAGTCTACGCACGTACCCTACAAGTCAACCAGATCAAAACATTTCTAATTTTTTATTGTGATTTTTATCGTTTATCTTATTCATTACAAGACTTTAAAGTAACCACCACTTATTCAATTTATTAATCATCTACACAATTATTCCTGAATTTATTTTACATTTATGACTACAATGAACAAGACTATGATTTTGACACAATATTTAAAGACAAAGAAAGCAGATGTGATACAAATTGCGGTTGGAGCAGCCAAGCATGATTCACACAGATTCAAGAGAACATTGACGTTGGCCGTTTGAAATTCTTGTACATTTCAACTTGATTGGAGAAAGTATTGTGTAATATTCACAACAAGGAAGCTTTCATAATGCTGACTTGGGTTGTCGTGGTGAACAAATTTCCCTGGTTTTCCCCTAGGATTGTTTTTCGTGAGTTTTATTTTGTGCTGCTTACACAAGAAATGCTTTAGACACATTCTGTATTTGCACACATTTGTAGATGTTGAATTACGTTAAAATGCTTTGGGACTTCTTGCCTCCCCTCCTTCCCTCTCCTGTCCTATTCTGGCTCTTTCCATACTTTCCTGTCTCACCTGTACTGCCTGTTGTCCTGTCTAATAGGTAATGGAAAGCATTAGGTAAAGTGCTTGATTAAAGGGAATCTTTGCGTATTTTCAAACGACTGTGTCACTGCAGCGTGGGCTGTACATGCAGATGAATGGCACCCTGTCTCCCTCCATGCCACAGCGCACGGAACTCCCCCTGCTCATCCTCGTCCACCGGATGACGCCAATCGTGTCAATTGGCGTCATCCCGCTGACTTTTACGGGCCTCCCTTCCTCTTTGATTTCATCCAACTAACCTCAGCTTCATCATGTCCATCATCAGCCATCATATAATAAGAAAAAAACGGGGTAAACAATTCTGGGTTTTATTAAATCAACTATAAGAACACTAGAGGACACTGAGGTAGATTAACTTTATATATTAACTTCACAGTAACTAAGTAAAGAGGACCAGTCTACACATTTCTGACTTTGTCCATTCGTAAACTTACAAATTGAAGACAAATGGTCCACCAAAATCAAAGACTAATTCAATTATGATGTGTCACATTCTCCCTGACCAAGGCAAAACTTTTTTGACTGACTGACTGACTCACTGACTACTTTTAGAATGGTATTTCATTGCCCAACCCTGTCTCCTAACATTGAACTTGAAATGCTACTAATTTGTAACAGCAAATACAGAGTTTAAAATTAAAAGTTTGAATACTCTACCACTACAAGTTTCTTCATGGTGTGTTCTTCTGAGATGTCTCACAGCTGAAGACTTTATCCATGCATTTCTCGTAGAGGATTTAAGAGTTGTGTGAATGATTGTCAAAAGTCAATCATCATTGTACTGACCCATCCTATCTCGTCAACATAATTTGTAACCGCAAATACTGAGCTTAAGGGCTCATTACTGAGCTTGGACATAGATTTCCCAGACCTTTCAGTCACATATCATCCAATTGTAAATCTTTGGCACTTTAAGGTATATTTTTATTTTTAGCTTAGCTTTTGTATTTTTTATATCTATAACCAGACATGCCCAATCGTGTCTGTATCCTTTTGTCTGGCTGATGGGCTATTAACACTTCATCCCTCTCCATTTTAGCACTACTGTACATAGCAGCAAGGACACACACATTCCCACACACACCATACACAGCCAGATAGTCTATATCAAATATCCTACACAAAACTAGTGTATACTTGTGCTATTTAGCTATCTATTTTTAGAAAAAATATTTTCAAGCTCCCACCAGATGCAGTAGTAGTCCGGTGACGGTCATTTGCGCTGTGTGCCATTTAGTTTAGTATACACAAAGTCTTTGAGGTCATTGTGAGAAAAATAAATAGTTTTTAATGAAAAATACATAATCTATTTGTTTCTATCTGATGCTGTTCTATCTAAATTGTAAGCAGCGTAAAACAAATGAAACCTTGTAATTAAATTCAGCTATTTCATTTTGGCAAGTAACTATATAAACTAAATGGTAAATACAATCACAATACAAATGATAACATTATCACATTTTGTCTAAGGACAGATCGACAATAAGTCTCCCTTAGCATTTATATTAGTCTCTCCATCTCTCCCATGCGCACTGCGTCTTTTTAGTT